>NC_061851.1:10745735-10748235 GCF_019202785.1 Penaeus chinensis | reverse complement strand
GTAGGGAGGTAGGTAGGTAGGTAGGTAGGTAGGTAGGTAGGTAGGTAGGTAGGTAGGTAGGTAGGTAGGTAGGTAGGTAGGTAGGTAGGTAGGTAGGTAGGTAGAGGTAGAGGTAGAGGTAGAGGTAGAGGTAGAGGTAGAGGTAGAGGTAGAGGTAGAGGTAGAGGTAGAGGTAGAGGTAGAGGTAGAGGTAGAGGTAGAGAGAGACTTAGCTACAATACATTTGCTTTTACTTGCCCATGACATCAGTAATGACATGTAATTACTCATCAAAGTTCTTATCAAGTCCATGATATATTTTTTCTGGTAAATATTTAAAAGACACCTGCATTAGCTCTAGAAATTAGGCTATTTTCACATAGTTAGAATGTCAGTCTTTTATATGTCAATATAAAGATATTGTGAGCTTTGCTGAATAACCTGGAATGCATCGTCCAACTTGGCAGCAGCATGACCAATGATTGTCGGAACTCTCACACTTCGCACTCCAGGCAGTCCTCAAACCTCCACCCTATACACCCATATTAAATTAACTTTGAGACTGGTTCATCTTATATCTTTTGGATATTTACCTCTACTTTATCCCTAATATGTTCCCCCATTACATGACCTTTTATACATTTTACATAAATCCCTTGAATCTGTAAATGAGAGGCAAAAACCCCACCTTTCATAATGAATAAAAAAATAAGCTTATGCTCATGTAACATGTAATACATTCTTCATTTAACGAAATAAATGACAAAATATAACAAACAAAAATCCTTCACTTAATAATTCACTTGCAAAAACAATAACAACAGAGCTTGATTGTATAGGCCTACGATACGTCAATTTGCAACGACATGAATCACGCCTTACAACGACCCTGTCACTCCCCTCATCCCTTGTTCCTCCTCAATTTCCCCTCACTACCTAACGCATCGTCCCCAAAATAAGGTTCCTTTCCCCTTCTCAGCCCTGTCATTTTCCTCACCTCTGTCTCCTTATTGTTACGGATTCCCCGGACCAAATCGGTGAGGTTCTTGTCAAACATCCTCTCCAGGTTGCCTTTCACCTTGCGCAGCGCCATTTTCTCGCTCTGTCTCTCTTCACCGGCTTCCTCAAAGGTATTTCTCGACAAGGAGTTGTTTTCACAGACAAGGCATCGTCATAAGATCTACATAATTGAGTCCTCGGAAGGCGAAATCCTCCTTCCTGTCACTGGAACCAGATGTTTTCCACTGGCGAGCACAGGGAGTGGGGATGGTCATGTGACGTTGCAACCTTCCCATAATGCTCCATTTTCAACAAAAATCGCTGGTTTACTACCTTTTCTTTGGTTTATGTAGTTATTTGGGTGTAATTCTATGAAATCTTTAAGTGTCTTTGAGGGATGAATAGTCCTTCATGTTATAGACAGTAAAGGTGGATATACTTTTTCTTTTCTTTCTTTTGACAGCTTGTGATTCTCCGGTCCGAGTCTGTCATTCGGATGTAAAACCCTTTCGCAAATACTTATTCGGCTTTTCTGTTCGTGTACATAAATGTTTATATTAATTTTTAAAAATATTTTTCCAACTTATTTACGTATCCACTTATAATTTACCAAATAAAATATATACAATAATCGCCCTCAGTAGTTAGACAATCTTTCATATGAGAAGGGAAGTACCGTCTCATACCACACAAGACTAACAGCGAATTTTAAATAATCTTATTATAGATATGCATATTTTCACGAAGTAAGTGAAAACTAAAACTCATTAAATCAAAATTAAAAGGTGTTCCCCCGTTGAGCACAGGGAGTGGGGAACCAAAACAAATCCATGCTCGACAAGACCACCTTATCACGTTGGTGTGTATTCTTTTATATGTTATTAAAACTATGCAACCTAGATAACTGGAACATCTATGTAGTTGGTAGATGTGAATAGATAATTGTTATACGCGTATTTAGTTGAGCGATATTTATAGATTAAGGAGAGTTTGAGCAAAAACGTTAATATTTATTTGTTGTTCACATGATGAAAGTCTTAGAATGTAAGTTTTTGTGTTAGGACGTTTACCGATACTAAACAACTTTGGTCCTTACAGTTATAAAGTTAGGGAGCCTCCTTGATATTTAATTACTCCATTGGGGAAATTGCTGCATTTGTTATGTGTTACTACCGGAAAATGTTCTTTGTCATTACTAACAAGTCATACATTAGATTGCTCGCAATTTGTCCTGGCCACTTCTAGTATTTTGATTTCAGTCCACGATTGCTAACGGTACTAACCCATGTAGCTGGGTAGTTTGTGAAGTGTCCTTTGATTATTTTTACGGGAGTTTCAAACGCAAGTGCACAGTGTGCAATTCTTGCTCTACCCATGGCAGGGTAGAGCACACGACCGACATGCAGGAGCGCCTAATGCTGAGTCTATCCGATGCCCTCTCCTGCTGTGAATACATGGAGGAGTCTTTGTTTTCCTTGGTGGATGTTGGGGTCAGCAACCCTCCAGGAGGGGTCTGATTTGG
>NC_061851.1:10738235-10743235 GCF_019202785.1 Penaeus chinensis | reverse complement strand
ATTATTGTTATTATTATTATTATTATTATTATTATTATTATTATTATTGTTATCGTTATCGTTATTGTTATTGTTATTATTATTGTTATTATTATTAATATTTTATATATTTATTTGTTCATTTTGAAAGGGCAAAGGTAGAAATGTACTAGATTTAGTGTGTTTTAAACATTGTTTTATATTCCTACAGGTTTTCCTTTTGTGTATATATGGCATAGTTATTTCTTTTATGTGTGAGAGTTATAAAAGATGTAGATATATATTGAATTATGTGGTATCATGTTTTCTGTTGTTCTTGTGTTGTTATTAAGACTTAATTCTGTTTCTATTTTTAGTTTCCTTTTTTTGAGTCTTTTCTCTTTCTGTACTTTGTCATGTCTTGCAGGTTGTTAGTGTCATCAAAGGACAATGGGGAAGAAGAAACGACAGCACCGGCGGAAGGACCGGGACGACAAGATGTTTGACGCGCATGACGACGTTATGCAGGATGTGGATGTGGATCTGGACCGCCGGCAGGGGGCCAAAGTCACTTCAAAACAGAAGAAGAGAATGAAGAGGAAACTCATGAGGGAAATGAAGATGAAGGAACAAATGGACAGGTACAAAGGCAAAGAGGGCAAGGACGGATACACAGGGTGGCATACTATCAACATACAAGGAGATACACCACTGGATAAGAATTTCATCCTTTCAAGCATCGGGAGTGATGTGGAGGTGGAGTTCCGCCCTCTGGGCTTCTTCAAGATGGGGACCACAAGTGGATTTTACCTTGAGAAGAATGCTTCTGCTGCAAATGCCATTGTTGCACTTGACAAGAGACTCCAAGGGCCAGATGGAAGTCGGCTCAAGATCAACCTGAAGAAGTGTGAAATCCCTGACCTTGTGTTGAACGCAGACCAGTTACAGGTTTTGCGAGATGTTCTTTCTCAGAGATTCAACAGTGAAGCCTGCTTGTTAGATCTTTCTAATTTTCATTATGAGCAGAGATTTTTAGACCAGGACATCCTGGCTCCTCTGGCAAGTACCTCCATCATGAAGCATGTTGTTCGTATGATCAGAGAAAATGTGCCTCAGCTGAAAGCACTCAATTTAAGCAAGAATAACATCAAAGTAAAACATTTGAAAGGCCTGCAGGGCTTAAACATAGGAAACTCACAACTTGCAGCTCTCAACCTTGAGCACAATGACATCAGAGACATATCAGTGCTTAAGCAGGTAAAAATGTTCCCTTTGTCAGAACTTAACCTTCAGTTTAATCCTCTGCTGAAGAGTTACAAGGACTGTCCAATGAAATATATCCGCCATGTTAGAAAAGAAATTCCCCATTTGAAAATTATAGATGGGGTGGATATTGATGTGTATTTACTAGAAAATGAAAAGAGCCAGGCTAATGGGCTGGAACAGTCTGTTTCTCAACCCAGTGTGAATGAAATTGGCTCCAGTAGTAATACTGTATCAGAAGGTATGGTCCGCACCTTTTTAGAGCAGTACTATGCCCTCATTGACACTCCACAGCGGAGCAATCTTGTGGCTGCATACACTCCTGATGCTGTGCTGGAGGTTAAATCTTCCATCAGTGAAGTCAACAGTAGTGTGCTTGTTGGGCACGATGAAATTTCCAAAGCACTTGTAGGTTTCCCAGTGACGCAGCATCAGCACAACACCTTCTCTTTCAATATCCAGCCTTTGAGCCCTAATGTAACACAGGCTGTTGTAACAGGGCAAGTTCTTTTAGCAGGAAGTAGCACTGCAGTTGCTTTTGCACGGAAAATGAATATTGTATCTTTCAATACTGGATTTTGTTGTTCTCAGGACTTGTTTGAGTTGCGAGGGTTATAGGAAATGTATTTTTTTTGTGTGTGTGTTATATTGTATTTGTAAATTTGGATGGTAAAGTTTAAAATCTTGCCCATACAAAATGAAGACTCGATAAAGCATAACATATTGATTGTAAATTCATGTACCTTTTCTGTGAATAACGATATTATGAAATGTACTAAATCTTCGTAACAAATGTCCAAGGAAAAAATAGATAAAGGAACAAATACCATTTTCTACTCGGTACCATACTTGTCTCCCAATACCATAAAAAGAAAGAGTTTGAATGGAGTATTATTATTCCAAACTCTACAGAAATTCTAAACATAACTTCTGTGAAGTCAATCATTATTTAATTTTGTGAAAGCATTCCAGGGTATCGCGTTAATAGGCGAGAATGCTTCGACCAAGAATACCATCTTTTCATTTTTTGTCATTCAAGTGAGGTTAAGCTGCTGTTATAAAGAGTTGTATGTACTCTACTATCATCCTGTATGTCTTCATATTTTTTTTCATGTTCATCATGACATTTGCATGCCTAAGAGAGTATAAATGGTTCAAGTATTCGTAAACGACATTGAAAGAATTGGTGTATGCTTTATGATTGTTGTATAAAAGGAGATATTGTTGTATAAATGGAGGTAATGTGACTGATGAACAAACAGTAAACAAGTCTGTTTAGTTCAGAAAATGACCAACAGTCCATTTAAAATCAGGCTAAGAATTTGTACTATTTTTTCACAATAGATGCTATCACTGAATAGCTAATTGTAGATTGGGCAGTATGTTACTGCTTATATCAGCAACAAGAGTATTTGGTGATTTTAGAAGCATATTAAAGTTTTAAGTTGCATACTGAGTTTCTTGAAGTCCTTTATTTTATTCATAGATTATTATTATGGAAATTGTTATTATCATTCCATTTTTGTTATTATTATGCAGCCTGAAAACATTTGTTTGATTTGTTTTTTACATTAAAAGTAATGGAACATTTGTTATCATTAGTGTAATTATTTTTATTACTCAGTGTATGCAAGAAATAGAAATAACACATTATATTGCTGACAGCATTGTAACCATGCATTCTAGTGCTGCTGGTTATGATACTAATATGAGAAATTTCATACATGTGCTAACACATCTTAATGGTCAACAAACAGTATGAGAAGAAATACTAGGCCATTGCCTGGAACATAATTCTGCCATTTATGTGTAGTTCAGTGTATCAGGTGAGGGATAAAAGCAGAAGAGAAATACATATTTTCTTTTTCCTACTTTCTTTTTTTTTCCTCCTTTTAAAAGATTTTATGCATATGTATATTGTGACAGATCACATTAACCTGTTAATACCAGGAGTGCATGTAAACATTTTTATTTATTTATAAAGGACTCACTCACTAGAGCTACCTGATTTTGCCTATTTACTCAGAAAATAGCGGACTATGTATCTTTGCACCAGTATGGTAAGCATAGGATTTTATTGAGGTTAAGCTTATGACATACCTTGCATTTATTCTTGAGTAAATGGCAAATAATCTTTTGAAAGCATATTCTCAGTCCTTAGTTTTTAGCCCCTCCCCTTGCAAGGACTTTTCCCCAATAGATGTCAGCGGATGTCATGATCAGAGGGGTTAGGCAAGGAGCATGATATGAATTTGGAGTCATGTTAAGTAAAAGAAGGTAAGGTTATAGCAGTTTTTATTATCCCCCCCCCCCCCCCCCATCCGGAACTCCTCAACCTTGGGACTCAGCCATCGACTCAACTAATTTTGCATGGTCTTTTTTCCCACTCATACTTTTCGTTTCAGTTTCTTCACCAATCCCTTCTACTATCCTCCACCTAAGGTGTGAGAGCCGTGCTGAAAGGATGAAAGGCTGACTTTATGTCAGTCCTGAACGGCCTGAGGGAACCATGGGCACGGTATTCCCCTGCCATACCTGGCCCTTACCCCTCAAGGGGACCCTGAGGGATGGACTATTTTTTTCCCCAACATACTCCAGGCTTATCATGGCCAATAAGGAAGACGTAACCCCACTCTTAGGGACAATGAGGCTTGCCCCTTTATCAAATAGCCCCAATCCCGGCTCTCCTTTGACCACGGCTCCGAACACTGCAACAACTACCCCCTTATCAATGCACACTAGTACAGTATCAACCCTAATCAACAACCAACCCCCAGGAGAAATTTCTACTCTCCTAACATGCTCAACTTCAACACCTTTACTCCCACAACCTTCTTCATCAACCACCCCATCTCCCCTTATTACTACCTTACACCCTTATTGCCCACCTCCCCGTAACACTACCCCCCTCAACACTACTCCCTCCTCTACACGTCCCCGCACTTCTACTACCCCCACCTCTACAAGAATCCTAAATACTCTATTTAGCCCATCCAAATGGGACCGATTTTTCGTGATCCCTCCCACAGCTCCCTATTCTAAAAACACCCTCCTCTTCCAACAATGCCTCCAAAAACAAGTAGGCAAAGTCTCTTTCCGTAGCCGACCCGACCACTCCCGTCTTGTCACTGTAACACTGAAAACCAAGCTATAGCATTAACAAAACTAACTGATCTATGTGGTAATCCCATCCCTACAGAACCTCATCCAACCCTCAATACTTGCATCGGAACTGTCTCTATCTCCCCAACAGATTGCCTAATCTATGACAAAGAATGGTCAGATTGTGGAGAGGACTTACTCGCTTGTCTCACAGACTATGATGCAACATATGTACAATGCTACTCCATTCCTCCCAGAGGAAATCGTAAGAAATCCATTAACATTGCCATAATTACTTTCCGTAGACATGACCTTTCCTTTAATGTTTACATAGGTGGGGAATCCCTACCTGTCCGACCATATCAACCTCCTCCTCGTCAGTGCCAAAATTGTTGGCGTTTAGGACACCCAGCCAAACACTGTCAATCCACAGCCAGATGCCCGCTATGTGCCCAACCTGGCCATACTCGATCAAACTGCTCTGCACAATCACGCACATGTGCAAACTGTGGCGGCCCCCCTAACGTATTTTATAGAGGCTGCGCCACCTACAAATTTGAGTCTGAGGTAGCAACTCTCAGATTCAGACTTGGACTCACTCTACGTGAAGCCAGACAGGAGGCTCGTCGACGAGGTTTTTCTCTTACCCCCTACTCTAGTAATGTCGCTCACTCTGC
>NC_061851.1:10715735-10723235 GCF_019202785.1 Penaeus chinensis | reverse complement strand
GGGGAAGAGGGGAAGGGGGGAAGAGGGGAAGGGGGGAAGAGGGGAAGGGTGGGAAGAGGGGAAGGGTGGGAAGAGGGGAAGGGTGGGAAGAGGGGAAGGGTGGGAAGAGGGGAAGGGTGGGAAGAGGGGAAGGGTGGGAAGAGAGAGGAGAGGGGGGAGAGGGGAAGGGGAAGGAAGCGGGGAGGAGGAGGGAAGAGGAGGGAAGAGAAGGGGGAGAGGGGAAGGGGAAGGAAGCGGGGAGGAGGGAAGAGAAGGGGGAGAGGGAAAGGGGAAGGAAGCGGGGAGGAGGAGGGAAGAGGGTAGGGAGAGAGGGAGAGGAAGAGGGAGAGGAAGAGGGTGGGAAGATATGGATGGAGGGGAAGGAGGAGGGAAATGGAAGAGGGAGGGGAAGAGGAAAAGGAGGAGAAAAGAGGGTACAAGGGTGAAAAAGAGGGAGAGAGCGATGGGAAGGAGGATGCGGAGGTAAAGAGAAGGCAGGCAAGGAAGAGAGAATAAAGAAGAGGGAGAGAAAAAGAATGGAAGGAGTACGAAAGGAAGGCAGGGATGAAAAAGAGGGAAGAAAGGAATGGATAAGGGGGAGAGGAAGAGAAAGAGAACGAGCAAGATAGAAGACAAAAAAAAAAAAAGATGATGAAAGAGACAAATGGTAGACACAAAAGAGGGAAAATACCCATTTCCGTAATACATGTAAGCGTTGCGTGTTTTTTATCATTCCGTGCATGATGTTGATTGATGCAAGGGTAATGATAGCGTGGCAAGTCGGAGGGTTGCAAATAGGGAAGGCAGTGTTGCAAAAGGAAAATAAAGAAATAAATAACAAAATAGCATTGCAGGCGCGTGGGTGCAGAAAGCCAGCAAAGTACAGGCGTTGACAAAAAAAAAAAAAATGCAGGTTCATGATTTTCCCAAAATGTCACGTAAATTTATGTCGAGAAAAAAAGATATATATACAAGTATGTAAATATTAGGAAAAAAAAAATATTGAGATGTATAATGCATTAAAAAGAAAAAAAAAAGAAGAAATGCAGACAAAACGTACCGGATTTGGCACATTTCGAATGGCAGAACAAGGGAAAAAAAAAAAAAAAAAAAAAATGAACAAGAATATTTATTAAAAATCAAGTAGTATGAAAAAAAAAATAATGAAAACAAAAAAAGAAAAAAGAAAAAAAAAGACCACGAGTGAAAAGAGGAAATGGAAATCCAAGTCAAGCAAGAGAACCGGTTTATAATATCACGTCGTCCCGCCCGAGCCCGGCCAGGCATTCGACGGTCCAGCGGGAGGGCCAAGGTCGAGGAGGCGGGGGCACGTCCATTTCAGCGGCGCGGGGGAGGACACACGAGCCCAGTGATGACCAATTCATCACCATCATCATCATCATCACCATCCAGGGAGGGAAGGAGTGCAGCACAGAGGAGTAGTAGTAGTAGGAGTAGTAGTGAGGTGGGAAAAGACAAAAGAAAAAAAAAAGCGAGTGTTAGTAGCGAATACACACTTAAAAAAAAAGCAATGTACAAGTGCGGCTTCTGCCAGGTGTTAGCTTGTTAAAGTTTTGTTAGTAGACTTATTAAAAAGAGTATTTAATAGGCTGGGCAGAATCACACACAGAGATATTAGCAAACTATACATTACAGATTATATGGAAGAAATACAGTGATATGTGCAATTCAAAGTGACACATTATCGTAAATACACTTCCCTACATATACATTATACACTAAACCTACACCCCAACAGCATACACCACACATTCCACACAAACAAAGGAAAACAAAAAGGAAAGCCTCAATCCAAACAAATAAATTAAATGCAAAACGAGAAAAAAACAAAAAAAAACATTCCCGTCTCGTTCCTGGACAGAGAAACGCAATTTTTAATTTTTTTATCGTTCACATACACACGCACGTACGCACATTACGAGGCACAAGTCATCGCATTACAGATATATACATACACATTTACACAAATAGACAGAGAGGGATTACGCTAATCCTAGGGCGTCGCGCGTGACTCCCATCATCTATTTGGGATTTACACTGTCCTAAAACTGAATAAGGGTGATGGATGGTTAGAGGCTGGTGAGAGGGAGAGAGGAGGGAGAGAGGAGGGAGGGAGGGAGGGAGGGAGGGAGGGGGGGGAGGGAGGAAGGGAGGGAGGGAGAGAGAGGGAGAGAGAGGGAGAGAGGAGGGAGGGAGGGAGGGAGAGAGGAGGGAGGGAGGGAGAGAGGGAGGGAGAGGAGAGGGAGGGAGAGGGAGGAGAGGGAGGGAGAGGGAGGGAGAGAGAGGGAGAGAGAGAGAGGGAGAGAGAGGGAGGGAGATAGGGAGAGAGAGGGAGGGAGGGAGGGAGGGAGGGAGGGAGGGAGGGAGGGAGAGAGGGAGGGAGGGAGGGAGGGAGGGAGGGAGGGAGGGGAGGGAGGGAGGGAGGGAGGGGAGGGAGGGAGGGGGAGGGAGGGAGGGAGAGGGGGAGGGAGAGGGGGAGGGAGGGAGGGAGGGGGAGGGAGAGGGAGGGAGAGAGAGAGGGAGAAATATATAAAATGTATTACTACTAGGACTACTACTATCATGGGAGCGTGGCCACGGCGAACGGAGGGAAAGTGGGCATAAATCCCCCCCCTACCCCCAAGCAGCGTGCGACTGTCTGGCGGGGCCCCGACGTGTCTCCGGGCGCACCCGGTTTTAATGAGAGAAGAAAAAAAGGAAAACTCACCTTCAGCTCGCCACAGCCTAACTTGATCCAAGCCAAGTTGGAGCTTCGACGAAATTGTAATTCGACATTTAATCGACGTCTCCTCATCCCCCCTCCCCTCCCCCACACCGGCCCCCTCCCAAATTTCCTCGAATCAAGGCTTGGGCAAAGAACAGTAGCTACACGTTCTCACGCACAGACACAAGGCTCACGGTCACGAACCTGCACAAACTACGCCATAACCAGCACTCATGTACATACACAAGGTGCAGGTACACCACAGTATAGGCGTAATCTCACGCACATGCAAAGGCCAAATCAAAACAGACGTATATACATATATATACAAGATTAACCAAACACACACATTCACACTGAGAGAAGAGAAGAGAAGAGAAGAGAAGAGAAGAGAAGAGAGAGAAAAAGACAAAGCAAAAAAAAAAAAAGACAAAAAAAAAAAAAAAAAAAAAAAAAAAAAAAAAAAGCCGACGAGAAGAGTGGATATAGAAAAAAAAGAAAATAAACGAAAAGACGAGAAGAGAAGAGAAAAGAAAGACGAGAAGAGAGAATATAGAAAAAAATAACGAAAAGAAGAGAAAAGAAGAGAAAGAGAACAAAACAAACCCCAAAACACACACCTAACCAGCACACAACACAACCATCAGACGGCTACTAACCCATCACAAATCTCAGCCAAGCCATAACTCACGAACGAGAGTATCACATGCCTCCGCACGGCCCAGAACACACATGTTCTCCACTTCGAACTAATGAACAATGAAATATTATACGCGGAACAGAAAGGCTCTCAAATTATGAAATAAGAATACAAGAGCGCGGTCAATGCAACATTCTCAAGGCTTCTTTATTGCAGCTCCCGTCTTGATGCACCTTCGACACAATACTCGGTCTGTCTGTCTGTCCGTCTGTCTGATTCCCCCTTATCCCTCTCCTTCACCCTTCCTCCCTCCCTCTGCCCGTATGCGTGCAAGGTCTATAAAAGACGTAAACTTGTATAGAGTGCGTGTGCGTGTGCGTGTGCGTGTGCGTGTGCGTGCGCGTGTGCGTGTGTGAGTGTGAGTGTGCGTGTGTGTGTGTGCGTGTGTGAGGAAGGGTGAGAGACTTGCGTGCATGTGTCACTCTCTGGCAATCTGTTTGCCGAGTTATGGCAGCCGGTAAAATTAGCAGCTTCATGCACTCTCTCTCGA
This sequence comes from Penaeus chinensis, assembly GCF_019202785.1. Lineage (NCBI taxonomy): Eukaryota > Metazoa > Arthropoda > Malacostraca > Decapoda > Penaeidae > Penaeus > Penaeus chinensis. Next base: position 10,719,341 of record NC_061851.1, on the reverse strand, counting down.
GCCAATAAGCAGCTTTTTATATGCCTCTCTTCTGTCACGCATACATGCAATTTTCACGGTGCCAAGATACCCCCTTGACTGTCAGGCAAACCTTCCAGTGTATACATACATGTATACATAGGCTACATGCATACATACATACGCACTCACTCACACAGGCAAACACGTTGAACAGGTAATGGCCACGAACAGCCATTTTTCCTTTCAAACTTAAATGCCAAGCTTTGTCTTTCGTGTTGATTTAACTCTTGAGGGGGAGGGAGAGGAATGGGAAAGGAGGGGGAGGGGGAAGTGGAAGGAGTGGAGGGAGTAGTAGAGGAAGAAAAGAAAAAGAAAAGAAAAATAAAAAAGAAAAAAGAAAAAAGAAAAAAGAAAAGAAAAGAAAAGAAAAGAAAAAAGAAAAAAGAAAAGAAGAGAAAAGAATATGAAAATAAAAGAAAGAAAAAAGAAAGAAAAAAAAGAAAAGAAAAGAAAAGAAAAGAAAAGAAAAGAAAAGAAGAAAAAGAAAGGAAAAAATAAAAAAAAATCTAAAGAGAAAAGAAAGTAAGAGCAGGAGAGAGAAGGCCTGAAACAATACCCACCCGAACCCCCTGCCCCCGCCCCCCGACCCCCAGACCCCCCCGCCCGCTTATACCGAAGGAACGTGTCTCCCAAAAGGCCAGCGAGGTTAGCCCAGCCTATTCGAGGGCCAAGCCTAAGGGAGGGCGCGCGCCTGCATTTCACGCTTTTATTACTTTCACTGATAATTATCTTTATCGTTCCTAATCATGCTTATCCATTACTATCAACATTTAGCAGGAATATCCTCCTCCTCCTCACTGTCTTCACTTTTCACTATCACTATTACCATTTACAATCTATTCCATTGCATTCCTCACTATCATCCAGTTTCAGTTATTACTTTCAATATCGATATTCACTTATAACCATTATTAGGTCCCGTATATGAAGAGAAACGAAAAAGAATAAGGAGAAAGACTGAATAAAGAGAAAGACTGATTAAAGAGAAAGACTGAATAAAGAGACGAGAGGGAGGATCGAGGGAACTTAGGAATAACAATTCTGAAGCGCATCGTTAAAGAAATGACTATATAATCACAGCTCATATAAAATGCACATCAGCAAATGAATAACAGGATGACTCATAACATATGACGAAACATAATCCTAATAATCCAATCGTAAAAACAAAAAAACAAAAAACGGTGATATACGAAAACAAAAACAAAAACATTAGCATTTTAATTAAAACAACGGCAATGAAACCCGCATAAACACATTTCAAGCACTTAACCCGCTGACACTCATTACAACCCCACTCGAGAAAAATCGCCACCGGAGGGGCGTGGCCTAAAAGAACCGGCAGAAGAACGCCCCCCCCCCCCCCTTGCACCTTGCACCTTCTCCCCCCCCCTATCCAACCCCCCCTAGAACGTGCCAGAACCGTCGATGTTGACCAGATGGCACCGGTCTGCAGATGGCGATAGCTGCAATTCTCAAAGCTTCTCTTCTCTTTTTAGGTTTATCTTCTCTTGCATTCTTTTTTCTTTTTGCCCCCGTCTTTATTCCCCGTTTATATATATATATATATATATATATATATATATATATATATATATATATACATATACACACACACACACACACACAATTTTTTATTTTTTAATCTTGTCGATATTTTCCTTTTAGCTTTTTACTTTCGCTTTATTTATTCTCTCTCTCTCTCTCTCTCTCTCTCTCTCTCTCTCTCTCTCTCTCTCTCTCTCTCTCTCTCTCTCTCTCTCTCTCTCTCGCTTCCTCCCTTTCTCTATTTCTCCCCGTCTTTCCTACAGTTTCTCATTCTCTCCCTACTCTTCCCCCCCACGCCATCTCTCCCGATTCTATGATTCACCGGCCATGAAACTCAACCCTTTGTCTACCTGATCTACCTGCAGCCTGGTAAAACGAGCTCGTCAATGTGTACCAGATCTTTGGGTCGAGAACAGGTTTACACAAAACTCTATACGTTAAAATTATATCTGTCTATATATGATAATCACTTCCACACAAACGCACAGACATATACTGTATTTAAAGCAAGTAATTAAATATTTTCCATATTTTTCAGCCGTATTGCATTAAAAAACATTGCAATGATAATAATAGTGGTGATGATGATGATTATGATGATTATAATAAAGATGATGATAATGATGATAGAGATGATGATAATAATAATAGCTAGACAGCATTCAAAGAGCCAAGAAATCTACTAAAGCACAAAGGTACAGCATGTATTACATAATTACATAAATTTACAGAAAAAAAACCATCATTCCCATTTTTATGATGAACCACACTGCCCACGAATACTTCAATTAAATATCGATAATTTTCACATTTAATTTCTAAACTAATTGGTAATTGGACTTCGGCCAACCCACACATTTATCTTCATCACAGTCCGTCAGTAATCAGCAACTTTTGGCGAAGTTTTGCCAAGAAACTAATGGACCAAGAAATCAGTGAGGACAAAAATATGAACTCGGAAATCAACAGCAGCAATTATAAAAGCATCAACAATAATAACAGCAGCAACAATAATAATAATAAAACACAAATAATAATAAAAACAAAAACAATAACAATAGTAATAATAATAATAAAAATAATAAAAACAACAGTAGTAGTAGTAGTAGTAGTAATAATAATAATAATAAATAATAAAAACAACAGTAATAATAATAATAATAATAATAATAATAATAATAATAATAATAATAATAACAGTAATAATAAAAACAACAATGATAATAATAAACATGGTAATAATAACAACAACAACAACAATAATAATAATAATAATAATGATAATAATAATATCAATATCAATACCCTGCCCACCCACAGCAGCAAAAATAACATATCAATAATACCAATCCTATCATTATTCATTCACTTTTGCGACGACACATTGCAGCGGCTTCCTGGGTCAAGTTCCCTTCCTGGAGATCGTCATAATCCCACGGGAAACACTACTGTAGTTCTAGGCCCTACGAGGGTGCCTTTTGGGTCCGGAGGTCAATGGAGGGATGTTGAGGGTGTGAATACGAGGAGGGCGAGAGGGAGACACCTGTGAATAGGTGTAAATAGGAGGACGCGAGAAAACACGCATGAATGGTAAACTATGTTAGAGATGAACACCCCAGGCCAGCATATGGTCAAAATCAAAACATGCAAATGCGTGAGAAAAAAAAAAAAAAATCAGCATACCAAAAAACGAGTGAAACTGAAGACAACCTAAAAACAGGGTAGAAAAACAAACAAACAAATAAGCAAGGACAACTCGAGGGGAATATCAGGTCAACGAGACGAAATCTAACGAGAGCAATGACCAAAGGCACGAGGTCAAGGAGGAACTATTCCAGGACCAGGCAAAGCAAGCAATCCAGTAATTCTTGGAGGAAAGCTATCGAAACGACTTTTATACATTCTGCGCTGATAAACCATTCATTACCTCATCCTTTTTTTCACCGTTCCTACCTCATCCTTTCTCTCTCTCTCTCTCTCTCCCATTTACTCATCTCTCTCATCTACTCATCTCTCTCATCTACTCATCTCTCTCAT
>NC_061851.1:10705735-10710735 GCF_019202785.1 Penaeus chinensis | reverse complement strand
CCCCCCTGTACCACACACCTCCCCCCATACCCCCCTGTACCACACACCTCCCCCCCATACCCCCCTGTACCACACACCTCCCCCCATACCCCCCTGTACCACACACCTCCCCCCATAACCCCCCTGTACCACACACCTCCCCCCCATACCCCTCCCATAGTACCACACACCTCCCCCCATACCCCCCTGTACCACAACTTCTCTCCATACCCTCCCATAGTACCACAACCCTCTTCCTCCTTTCCACAACCCATAATCCTTCTCCCACAATCCACTCCCCCCCCCTCTCTACCTCCCGTCAGTCTCCCCCCCACCCCCCACCCCACCCCCCCCACTCCACCTTAATTGCGGGATTCGAGTTCTAATCAGCATTCCAAACGCGAACGAATAACAAAATTGAATCAAACACAAAGAAAATACATCCAGCAAGAGATAACCAGCACGAAAAATCAGAGCAAAAGCAAGAACAACAAAGAACAGCAAAGACCATCTGGACGCCCAAAACAAACAAAAACGCCACCACAGACACCGCAACCACACGAAGATAACGCAATAAATATAACACAATCCCGATCGGTTCCTCATGCAAGAACACGTGTGGCTTCCACCCCCCCCCCCTCTCCCTTCCTCCTCCTCCTCCTCCACCGGGAGTCCCAGCTGAGCGGTGAGTCAGCGTGCGTGCGAGCGTGCGCGCCGAGGGATGGAATGGGGGAGGACTGGGGTAAGGAAGGGGAGGGAGAAGTCGGGGAGGGAGGGGTTAAGGGTTGGGGAGGGGAGAGGGAGGTAGGGGAATAGGGGGAGAGGGAGGTAGGGGAGTAGGGGAGGAGGGGGAAGGAGAAGGGTTCTGGACGGTGAAGAAAGGAGGGAAGGAGGGAGGGGAGGAGAGGAGACAGAAAAAGGGGGGGGGGGTGGAGTATCGAGTCACCGGGCTTTCATGACGCAACTCTTATGCCCGGGAGGCGGGGAGACGAGTCCTTAGCATTAATCATCATTGTAACCTAAGCCATACTATTTGCAACACTGACGACAACAGTGGTAGTTGCAATAGTAATATTGGCAGCGGCAGAAGCAGCAACCGCTGCAGCAGTAGTAGCAACCAGAAGCTAGCAGTGGTATATGATGGTATTATATAATTTTCATAATTTCAAGTGCGATTTGTAGTGCATCAATGGGTATAAATTGTCAAGAGTATGTCCAAAATAAGTCAAGATAATGAAATTGCCAATGACAATCAAATTATAATTAATTATCAAAAAGTAATAAAAACGTTATATATTTACAATAATAATAATAATAATAATAATAATAATAGTAACCTTCACAGTAATATACAACAATAACAATAATAATAATAACAACAACAAAGCACCAATAATAAACACGGTGATGTTGGTGGTCACAATGACTGTAATAACAACAACAACAGTAGTAATACTAATAAAGAAAAGCAAAATTTAAATCACCGCCACCAACAATAGAAGAGCAATTAACAACAGCGACCGCAATCCACGCTAACTTTAAGGAATGGCAGAGGCAGGCGATCCTGTAACTTGTGCGCCCGCGTGACTGCCGAGCGGAGGGCGGCGTCCGCTGTAACACGTCTTTGTAACATCGTGACCTGCCTGCTTTAGGAATTCCATGCTTGTGTCATGGTTCTCTCGAATTAGTATTCGCACTCATGTTTCTAATTTGTTTTTTCACTCGTCATCTTTATTTGTATTATCTTTTGTTAGTGTTAAAATCCTCAAATTATCATAATTATTTATACGTACATTCCCTGAATGAACTTAATTTCGTTTCCTTCTTTAATTTTTTTTTTTTATTATTATTATTATCTTTTTGCTTTATCCTTAGCATTTCCTCTCGACTACCATTAACATTTTCAACACCACTAAACGCTTAAAAAAAAAATAACAAAACACAAGAAAATAACAACAACAACCAAATTTCCGCGACTCCTTCAGGTGACGTCATTCGGCCATCAAAAGACGGAAATTGAAGGAGTCTTCCGGTTAAACGATAAGCGAGCGGCTCCGTCCGGCCATTCCCCCGCCCGCTAATGTAGCCCAGACTGATTAATGTTACTCAGGCTGATTACTTCAATAATTTACGTCCTGCCGTGTGACAGAGAAGGATCTTCTTAGCTTTTATAATACTTTTTATTTTTTAGGGGGGGGGGGGGGGTTAATGAAAAAATATTGATTCTGGACACGATTGATCTAATAAAGACGGAAGAAAAAAAAAAAAAAAAAAAAAAAAAAAGTTTCGGCAACAATCACTTAATAAATAAATAAATAAATAATAGAAATGAAAAAAAAAAAAAAAAAAAACAAGAAATCGACACACTGAAAAGAAAAGAAAAGAAAATACCGACACACCAATAACTTGCCATAGCTCGTGATAAAAGTCAACCGAACCCTTGCAATAACATACCCCCACTCTCGACGCATGAAGCAGGGCAGAGCTATTGACACAAGAACCCGCCCACGCCCACCTCCGTTCCAGAACCGTCGAGAAAAAACAAAAAAACCACTCTCAGGGCCAAACAATTCGGGCTCATGCCACTCACGCCCTCTCGTGCTAGCATGCATAAATGCACATAGAGATACGGACGCACAGACATTCATATACACATGCACGCACATGCATGAAGAAAATATGACTTCACTCACTCTCTCCAAAGCTAACATATACAAACATAAGAACACCAACACGCCCACATACCCACCCCCCGCCCACATACCCACCCTCCCTCCACACACGTACCTCCATCCCACCCCACACTCCACCTCCATCTCCTACCCCCCCACCCCCACCTCCAACCCCACTCCACATCCACCTCCAACCCCACTCCACCTCCAACCCCACTCCACCTCCAACCCCACTCCACCTCCAACCCCACTCCACCTCCAACCCCACTCCACCTCCAACCCCACTCCACCTCCACCCATCCCACCCCCATCCCCACCCCCACCCCACCCCACACAAGCAGTGGCGTGACGTCACATCGCTCCTTCCACCTAAGTATGCCCGAGACAAACACTGAGGATATAAATAGGTTTTCACACAGCCCTGCAACCTACACCTTGTCGAGTATAAAGGAACGGGTAGCAAGATCAAATCTGCAATAGTGGTGATGGTGGTGATGAGCATGATGACTAATGACGATGTTAATGATGATGGTGGTGACGGTGGTGGTGCTGATCGTTGACAGCATGATGATGGTGAAAAGGTTACGTAGGCCTATACCTATGGCCCATAAAACGAAGAAAAAGCGAAGAAAAGCGAAGAAAAGACGAGAATAATGGCGAGATAAATAACAAGTGAACACAAACACCATGAAAAAAAATCAATAAATAAAAGAAAAGAAAAGAGAAAAAAAGCCGTCTCAATCCCAAAACACCATCCCCTTCCCCCCCACCCCCCAAAAAAACACCTGCCTCTTCCTTTCACCCCCAAATGACCCCCCATTCTACCGGCCCGACCCCCCCCCCCACTTGATATCGGTCGGAAGGGCCAGGGAGTGAAGGCAGACCTACCGTTAATGAGTAAATGCCGAGACCTATCGCCCTTTAGCGGGGTGGCCATGCAAGCTCTAAGGCACGAGAGACCGAAATAAATCAGCCCCCCCCTCTCTCTCTCTCTCTCTCTCTCTCTCTCTCTCTCTCTCTCTCTCTCTCTCTCTCTCTCTCTCTCTCTCTCTCTCTCTCTCTCTTCCACGTGGCTTGTGGCGTGGGCGCACTCATGCCTTCGTCTTTTTGTGTGTTTCTATTCCTTTCGTATCATCTTTTGTGTGTGTGTGTGTGTGTGTGTGTGTGTGTGTGTGTGTGTGTGTGTGTGTGTGTGTGTGTGTGTGTGTGTGTGTGTGTGTGTGTGTATGTATGTATGTATGTATGTATGTATGTATGTATGTATGTATGTATGTATGCATGTATGCATGTATGCATGTATGTATGTATGTATGTATGTATGTATGTATGTATGTATGTATGTGTGTGTGTGTGTATGTATGTGTATATATATATTTTTTTTTTCGTTTCCTCTACCTTATTTATGCCTCATTCTCTCTCCCTCTTAACCTTCCCCCCAACTCTCCCTCTCTCCCACTCGCTCTCTCATAAACTAACAAACTAACCAATTCTTCTTGTGCGTCAAGACACCATTGTTCATAGTACTGCTGCTTCCTCCAACATTTTATAAACAAATGCCTTGTCCGCGTTTGTTTGTACAAGCATAATGACTGAATTGGGTTCCTGCCATGACACATTAGCTTCATTGGCATTTTCTTGGCAGGTACTTAGAAAATGTCACTAATGTAGGCTGTTAACGTATGTGTCCACGCTAATGGGCTAATTATTCAGAACGCATTCTCAAACACAAACACAAACACACGCGTTTTTGTATAATATAATTACGTCCTGATAATCAAATAAAAAAGCTAGAAGATACAATGGCGCCTGATGAATTAAAATAATTTTGTTGAATTTATGAATATATAATCAACATCCAGCTTTCATGCTAGAACCGACGACCGCAAAGCACTATCCAGATTACAACAAATAAAGCTAAACAAAGGAAATTACACAAAAAAAATAAACTAAACAAGGGAAAAAACATAGAAATAACAATAACTAAAGGAAATAACAAAATAATACTATATAAAGGAAAAACATAGAAATACCAACAACTCAAGGAAATAACGAAAATACTAATAAACAAAGGAAATAACATGAAAATAACACCAAACAAAAGCAGAAACAACTAAACTAAAAATCATTCAACAGAAAAAAAAAACTATAAAAAAGGAAGAAAAAAGATAGTGAAAAGCAAGACCGCCAAGGTACCCCCAACGAGTTTTCGAGGCAACACCCTTGGAGGTAAAAAAACACCCCTTTTCTACGTTACAAACCGCGTCACATACGTACCTCTCGTCTCCACCCACACACCTTCATTAATCCGTAATCGACAATTACCCCCAAAGGCATAGAAAACGGGCGCGT
>NC_061851.1:10690735-10698235 GCF_019202785.1 Penaeus chinensis | reverse complement strand
CACTCACACTCTCACACACTCACACTCTCACACACTCACACTCTCACACACTCACACTCTCACACACTCACACACTCACACTCTCACACTCTCACACACTCACACACTCACACTCTCACACACTCACACTCTCACACTCACACTCTCACACTCACACTCTCACACTCACACTCACACACTCACACTCTCTCACACTCTCACACACTCACACTCTCACACTCTCACACACTCACACTCTCACACACTCACACTCTCACACACTCACACTCTCACACACTCACACTCTCACACACTCACACTCTCACACACTCACACTCTCACACACTCACACACTCACACTCTCACACACTCACTCACACACTCACACTCTCACACTCTCACACTCTCACACTCTCACACTCTCACACTCTCACACACTCACACTCTCACACACTCACACTCTCACACACTCACACTCTCACACACTCACACACTCACACACTCACACTCTCACACTCTCACACACTCACACTCTCACACTCTCACACACTCACACTCTCACACTCTCACACACTCACACTCTCACACACTCACACTCTCACACACTCACACTCTCACACTCTCACACTCTCACACTCTCACACTCTCACACACACACTCTCACACACTCACACACTCACACTCTCACACTCTCACACACTCACACACTCACACTCTCACACTCTCACACACACACACACACACTCTCTCTCAAACTCTCACACTCGCACTCTCGCACACACACAAAACTAACGCCAAACTTACATATCCGCTCGAATACGTGTTCCCTAAATAAAGGCACAAACACCTGTGCTCTACGCCTTTTCATTCAATTCTCTTGCTGCTCACCCTTTTTACTCATTCCTCCCTCCTCCCCCTTCCGTTCTCTCCTATCCCCTCTCTCCTCCTCCTCTCTTCTTCCTTCCCACGAAAAAAATTCCCGGTAAGGGCGTTTTTTCCCTTCCAACACCCACTAAAACGAGAGTTGATGTGTGGCCGAAAATAAACCTTCCTGGCAACAGACAGACGAGGGCAGAGAGGAGGGAGGGAGGGAGAGGGGTGATAAGAGAGAGAGGGAGGGAGGGAGGGAGGGAGGGAAGAGAGAAAAAGGGAGGGAGGACAGGGAGAGGTATGAGGGAGGGTAGAGAGGGATAAGAGGGTGAGAGGGTTGAAAGGGATAAGAGAGGAAGCGAGAGAAGAGGGGATGAAAAAGAGGATAAGACGGTTGAAGGAGGGAGGGAAGAGGAACGAAAGAGAAGAGGGAAGCAAAAGAAAAAATACAGATGAAGATACCGGGGAGGAAAGGGAGAAGAAGAGGGGAGAAGGGGGAGGTAGAAGAGAGGGAGGAGGGCACAGAGGGTCAGGGGGAGGGGGATGCGCGAAATGACCTTGAGTGTGCGAGAGCGGAGGGCATGGAGGGAGGGGGGGGGGGTTGACTGGCGGAGACGGAGACGGAGGAGGGGGGGGGGGGGCGTGCAAATGTGCAGGCAAAAATGGTAATAGTGACGGCACAGACAAGATAATCTTTGCACTTATAAAACAAGACCTCCTCATCCTCCCCTACCCCCCCTCCCCTCTACGTCTTTCTCCCGTTCCGTAACACAGCCATCTCACACACCCTTTCCAACCTGTACAAAACTCATTGAGAAAAAGGAAAACACTTATTCTTTCTGCTTCTGTGATTTCGAGAACTAAAAAACAAACAACCTTGCCAACAACTCCGAATGAAGCAAGTAAATTTACAACACTTTGGCTGTACCTGGAAGGCGATGAGACGGAGGAGGGGGGGGGGGTGACCACGAAGGTGAAGGAGTAGGGGGGGGGGTGAGAATACCATCTGACGTCACTGCTTAGCATTTATCCCATCTCTCCCGTGTGCTGAAACCGCCAGCCGAACGCCGGGACGCCCCTCCAGTGGCGCTTTCCTTCCTTCCTGCCCCCCCCCCCCCCTCCTCTCTCTCTCTCTCTCTCTCTCTCTCTCTCTCTCTCTCTCTCTCTCTCTCTCTCTCTCTCTCTTAAAACACCCACACCCACACCCACACACACAAAGAAAAAAAAAAAACAAGCATACAGACCGAGAGCGAGAGAGAGAGAGATAGAGAGAGAAAACAAAACGACTAATCAACACAGAGACCGAATAGCAAAGTATACAGAAAAAATAGAAAACGACAGATAACTAAAGAAAAGATAAGCAAGGAAGGAACAAGGTTTATATAAGTACCTATATAGACCTTGGGAAGGAAGGAGGCACCAGCACTCCAGCAGCGCCCCCTCCCCCCCCACTCCCTCCTCGACGATGCAAATAAACACAGCACGGTCCCTGGTTCGGGAGGTCGCCATTACCTTTTAGCGCCACCCTCTCCCCTTTTCCGGGTCGCTGCCTCCTCTTCATGCCTTCCCTTTCCCTCCCTCCTCCTCTCCTCCCTTCTCGTTTCCTTCCTTCCCCCCTTTCCTTCTTTCCCTTCTTCTCGGTTCCCCCATTCACCTCTTTCCTTCCCCTCTCTTACCTTGCCTTTTTAATGACCTCTCCCTTCGACTCACCCTTGACCTCCCACGGTACCCAGCACTCTCCTGGTCATCGCCTGTGCCAACTTTGACCTGCGCCCAGAACGGAACGACAATAACAAAGTGCCCCCAGAGCAAGCCATTCCGAACCTTCCCGCCGATCAATTTAAAACTATAGGTAAACTTGTATCTTGATTATACTCAAAAAGTTTGTTAGAAAATCCTTCTTCTGAATCTTTTGTTTAGTGACATTTTCTAACCGCATCGTACAAAAACGACCTGTGATCACCTCAAAAACTCAGAGCCGAAGTCACTCTGCCCTCAGCATCTCCACCCTCGCCGTCCTTCCATCCCTTTCCCTCTTACTTTACCCCTCCTCCTCCTTTCCTTTTCTTCCACTTTATCTCTCTCTCTTTTCTCTCCTCTCTTCCTCTATCCCTTCTTTCCCTTCCCTTTCTTTTCCTTTCATTTCATTTATATTATTATATCAATATCATCAGGAGGGTTATTATGTCACCAGCTGGTTAGTAAAATTATGAGGCGATCCCAAGAATAATTATTCAAAAAAGGGATTATTTTCACAGCTTTTAGTCATCTGAATACTATCTATATATAATTGTACAATCTGATCCCTTATCGCCCTATCTATCATCTTGTCATTGCTCTTCCTATAGTCTTAATATTCTGTCTATCGTCTTACTGTCCTATCGTCTTATTATTTTATCTATCGTCTAATCAGTCTCGTATGCCGACTCATTACTCTATCTTCATACTGATCTATCTATCATCTCTCATTATTGCCCTATCGGATACCTCATTAGCATACCAATCCTCACATTCTATCTATCGTCTAATGACTTCCCTCGCTCTCGTCGACAGCAACAACAAAAACAACGCTTTCAAACGCCCCATCGGCTCCACAAACAACCTCGTTTCCAAAACCAAGCGACGGGACAGAAAGCGGAAACAAATTTCAACATCTTCGTCTCCCAGGCCGATAATTATGGTCCGAATTCTTTGCAAGTTCGCGCGAGGGACTAAAAATAAAGATAAAAAAAAAAAGGACGTACTTAACGCCTGCGTAAAGAGAAATTTAGGAGTACGGAGGGGGAGGGGGAGGGGGAGGGGGAGGGGGAGGGGGAGGGGGAGGGGGAAAGGGAAAGGGAGAGGGAGGGCGAGGGGGAGGGGGAGAGGGAGAGGGGGAGAGGGAGAGCGAGGGGGAGAGGGAGAGAGAGGGGGAGAGGGAGAGAGAGGGGGAGAGGGAGAGAGAGGGGGAGAGGGAGAGAGAGGGGGAGAGGGAGAGAGAGGGGGAGAGGGAGAGAGAGGGGGAGAGGGAGAGAGAGGGGGAGAGGGAGAGAGAGGGGGAGAGGGAGAGAGAGGGCGAGGGGGAGAGGGAAGGGGAGAGGGAGGAGGGATGTGGAGGTCGGAATAAGGAAGGGGAGAGGAAGGGGGAGAGGAAGGGGGAGAGAGAGGGGAAGAGGAGGAGAAGGGAAAAGGAGGGAGAGAAGAGAGAGAGACACAGGGAGGGAGACAGGGATGAGATAAATAAAGAAAAGGAGAGAGGAAACGAAGACGAAGGGAAGGGGTGGGATGGGAGAGGGGAGGGGTGAAGATTGGGGGAAGAAGAGGACAAAACAGAGCATTAAGGACGAGAAAAGGGATGGGCGGGTGAGAAAGAGAAAAAAAAATAATCAAAAAGCAAGAAAATGCGCCAATGACAACACCGGAGAATCACAACACAACACTCGGCCTATATTTAGACTTCTACCAATTATTGGCTCTTCTCTCTAACTCGGCGACGCCCCTTTACATCCGTGCACTGTGCACTATACACTGTAAGCCATACCAGAACACCGTGTAGATTTACAAAGACGAAGAAATAAGAGGAAGGGAGGAAAGGAGGGAAGAAGCGAGGAAAACGAGGACTGGGAGAAGGGAGAAGGGGAGAAAGGGAAGGAGGGAAGAAGGAATAGAGGAGAGAGAGTGAAGGAGGGAAGGGAGAAGGGGAGAAAGGGAAGGAGGGAAGAAGGAATAGAGGAGAGAGAGTGAAGGAGGGAGGGGAGGAGGGAAGGAGAGGATTTTACAGTGATGGGCAGTCTACAAGGAACTCCAGCCAGTCTGAGAGAGAGATTATTTCCTAATTGGTTACGTAATTCTTCGGTTTGAGTAATTCTCCTTTTCACGAAGTATGAAAGGGAGGGAGGGCGATAAAGTAAAAGGGAAGAGAGAGAGCGAATAATTATTTCTTGTTAGATATCCGATAACACTAAAACAAAAGAATGTGTGAGTAAGCCCTTCCCTAAACTACCTATCACTACAATTTCTCGTCGTACAACCCACACCTAAATCATAGTTTCTGAGGCAAGTCACCGTAGTAAGCAACTGCATCAACGAAAGTTGGGTCTCGCTGCAAGAACCTCTGAACGAGAACAAATTTAGCTGTGCCCAATTTTATCGCGAGTGGAAAGCCCCGTGAGAGAAAACCAACCACCGAGATCGAACTGGAAACACACGGACGCAAACACTATTGACATGCTGTAGTGGTTTTAACATGTGGTCGATTATCTTGCATGACAAAGTACACAGAATGCAATCATATCAATTGCAACGTATGGCAAGCGTCAGTTGCATATACTCTTGCCCTCCTTATACCCCGAACCGTAGCTACGAGCAGGGGCAAATGCCAAGGGAGGAGGGGGGGGGGGGTCGCCAAGACGGTGACCGGGTACTCCGTCGAGAGCTTTCAAGGAGGTCGCCCTAATGCTCAAATGGGCGGTGGGGGGGGGGGGGGTCATGTGAGCTGTGTCTCCGACTAATTCAGATGTGGGTATGAGGGGGGAGGGAGGAGGAGAGGAGAGGAGAGGAGAGGGAGGAAGAAAGGAGAAAGGTAGGGAGAAATGGAGGGAAGAGGGGAGAGCAGAGGGGGGAGGAGAGAGGTACGGAGGGAGTAAAAGTATGAGCGGACGGTAGAGGCAGTAGTGCGCTAGTGAAATTGGTGACCGTAGTTGTAGTATTTGTAATAAAAATCATTGTTGTAGTAATAAAATAAAAAACAAAGATAGACAAAAGTAAAAGGAAGGAAGAGGATACCCAGAAGAAACTCACCTTTAAAAACACCTGATTCCCACGCGTAACTTCTCCCTCAGCGCGTTTAAAGGTTACGAAGAGGAAGGGCTGGTGTGTGTGTGTGTGTGTGTGTGTGTGTGTGTGTGTGTGTGTGTGTGTGTGTGTGTGTGTGTGTGTGTGTGTGTGTGTGTGTGTGCGTGCGTGTGTGTCTGTGTGTGTGTTAAGAGAGCTTTCGGCTATTTCTTAATATGGCATCGGCTCTTGGGTCTAAAGAGGCACTTCCATGTCCGTGTGGTATCTGCTACCCACGCTCATTCCAGCCTACCCTTGTGTGGCTTTTTTCAGATAGCATGCCCAAATGTGTGCAGGAATGTACCGACTATGCATTTTGTTAGATAAATACAAAGCCCTGAGACGGCAACTACGAACTCTTTTATGGCAGGTACTCCTTCAAAGCTACATAGTCATAGTTACATCATCTGGTATAAACATTTCAATAGGAAAGCTTGGGATCAATCACCCCTATAATAGCAGATAAATCCACATGTATGAAAAATGTATAAAGGATTGAAACAGCAAAATCTGAAAATATTTTCTCTAGCCAGAGCTTAACCTGTGCCTTAGGGTTATATAGAACCCCTAGTATACTGTCTGGTTTTACCAAGGCACTTTATCAAACCGCCCTCACGTCCTCCGTCGTCCGCCCACATCCCCACCCCACTCTCTCTCTGCCCCCCTCCCTCTCTCAACACGAACACACGTGATAAAATAACCTATATAATTGAAATGCATTTTCTCTCTCCTCTCCGTAAGCTTATCCAAACAAGTTCTTCACATGCAAATGTCAGCCACAGAGACGTGACAGCCTGTACACAAACACAAGAGCGCGCAAGCATGCAGACTCCTTCAAGCCACGTGCCAACCACTCACTCCGCCCCAGTGGCCAAACAATACAAACAGCAGAGGCGTGTCACTCTCAACATCTTATCAACAATAACCATCTTCACCTCGTTCGCATCCTCGCTCGCCACTGCCAACAGGAGCGCACCTACTCCCCTCATCTCTTCTTCCTCTCCTCTCTTCTCTTTCCGTCGTCTTACCCTCTCCCTCTTACCCACTCCCCTACTTCCCTTGCCCTTTCTTCCCCTCTTTCTCAGCTCTCTTATCTCCTCTTCCTCTCCTTCCTCGCCCCTCCTTTCCCCCCGCCCTACCTCCTCCTCCTCCTCCTCCTGCTCTCCCATTCCACGCTATCCACTCCACACCCACCTCTCCCCATTTCCTCTCTCACCCTCCCCCCCCCACCTCCACCCAATGGGAACAACACAGGATGACGCAACACCGGTTGATTCACTCCGTGTGAATCACCAGTCAGTAGGCTATTCCATGTTATTCCTTTTACGGATTGTGCGCGACCTGTTCCTTCGTTTGTGGGTGAGAAAAACGAAGGGAAGAGGGGGGAAAAGGGAGAGAAGGGAGAAGAGACAAAAGGGAAAGAAGGAGGAAAGGTAAGAGCAGTGGAAGGAACAAAATAAAGAGGAAGGGAGGGGAAAAGGAAAAGCATAAGACGATGTAGGAAGGAGGGAGGGAAGAAGGAAATATGCGGGAGCCCGGGAGGACAGGGGGGGAGAAGAGAGAAAGGGAGAAAGGGAGAAAGGGAGAGAGAGAGAGAGAGAGAGAGCAAAGGATGTGGGAGGGATAGGGGGGTTGGTGGGGGAGAAAGAAAAGGGAAGGGTGAGCGATGAAAGAAAGAAGAGGGAGAGAGGGAAAAAGAGAAGGGCGAGGGAGTAAGGGAAAGTGGCAAGGATGAGGGAGGGAAAGAGGGAAGGGTAAGGGCGGGAGGGAGGAAAAGAGTGAAGGGTGGAGGAAAGAGGAAAAGGGGGTGAGGGAAAAGCAAACTGAAGGATGGGGAAG
>NC_061851.1:10678235-10688235 GCF_019202785.1 Penaeus chinensis | reverse complement strand
ATATAAGGCTATCGCATATGAGGAGTCTACGGTGCCCTTCCCCTCCCCTTCCCACTCTCCCTCCCCCTCCCCCCGCTCCCCACTCTTCCTCCCCTTCCCATCCCCTCTCTTCTCCACCAGACGGTCAAGAATGCGCGCGCGTGTGTGTAAGTGGGCAAGAACTGCATTTTTTGTATGTTCGTTTCAATCGTCTGAGTGTGAGGTGTGTGTGTGTGGGGGGGGGGGGGGGGGGCGGTAAGTGGAGGGTAGGGTAGAGGGAGGGCTAAAGGAAGGGAAGGGGAAGGAATAACATGCAACTGAGGAATGAAAATATGAGAAGTGGGAGGAGGCGAAAGATGGAGAATGGGTAATGATAAGAAAATGAGGTAAAAAGAAATAAAAAGAGGAAGAAAAAATGGAAGAGGAAGAGGACGAGGAGAACGAGAACCAGGATGAGGTGGAGGAGGATGATAAAGGAGCAGGAGGAAGTAAAATATGTGTAAGAAGAAGTGGAGAGGGAAAAGAGCCGGGAAGCGAGCAACACACGAGAAAACAGACCGAGCTAATGAAGAAAAAGAAAGAAAGATAAGAGACAGAAAGAGCCCACACTCGTCGTCTCAAGTAGCATGAGCCTTCCGCGTGTCAAACAAACAAATAAACAAACCTGCAACAATCAGAAACAACAAAACCAAGACACAAACACACCGGACAGTCATGCACGCGTCCGCACATGCACTCCATCGCACAAACCTTCAGTCTCGTATAGAAGGCCTACCACGCCAGGAACCGACACTGCATGACACTACCAACAAAACGGCCATCACAAGGACTTTCTCTGCCTAGGCCTACCGCAACCGCCAAGGGAAACGAAACACGGCCGGCCAAGGAGGAGAGGGGGAGGGGAGGAAGGGGAGAAGGGAAGGAGAAGGGGAGAGGGAGGGTGAGGGTGTGGGAGAGAGGGAGGGTGTGGGAGAGAGGGAGGGTGTGGGAGAGAGGGAGGGTGTGGGAGAGAGGGAGGGAGTGGGAGAGAGGGAGGGAGTGGGAGAGAGGGAGGGAGTGGGGAGAGGAGGAGTGGGAGAGAGGGAGGGAGTGGGAGAGAGGGAGGGAGTGGGAGAGAGGGAGGGAGTGGGAGAGGAGGGAGGGAGTGGGAGAGAGAGGGAGGGAGTGGGAGAGAGGGAGGGAGTGGAGAGAGAGGGAGGGAGTGGGAGAGAGGGAGGGAGTGGGAGAGAGAGGGAGGGAGTGGGAGAGGGAGGGAGGGAGTGGGAGAGAGGGAGGGAGTGGGAGAGAGGGAGGGAGAGGGAGAGAGGAGGGAGTGGGAGAGAGGGAGGGAGTGGGAGAGAGGGAGGGAGTGGGAGAGAGGGAGGGAGTGGGAGAGAGGGAGGGAGTGGGAGAGAGGGAGGGAGTGGAAGAGAGGGAGGGAGTGGAAGAGAGGGAGGGAGGGGGAGAGAGGGAGGGAGGGAGTGGGAGAGAGGGAGGGAGTGGGAGAGAGGGAGGGAGTGGGAGAGAGGGAGGGAGTGGGAGAGAGGTAGGGTGTGGGAGAGAGGGAGGGAGTGGAGAGGGGGACGGAGGGGGTGGGGCGTGGGAAAAGAACGGACGAGGGAAGAAGGGGGGGAAAGGAAGACGAAAAGGGGGAATACTAGAAGATAATGACTGAGAGAAAGAAAAGGAAGAGGAGGGAATGAAGACAAGGAGAAGGGAGGGAGAGGAGGAGAAGGATACGAGGAGAAAAAAAAAAGGAATTTTGAAGGGGGGGGGAGAAAGAGGCGAAGGGGAGGGAGGGGAAGGGAAAGAGAGGGGGCAGGGGAGGGAGGTTCATATTACGAGGTGCCAGACATGGGATAGCAGTGAGGATTCGGAGGGGATTGAAAGGGGGGAGGAGGTGGAGGGGAGGGATAATTGGAGAAACAGGGAAGGAGATGGTGCCATTATAAACGGAAGGGAGAGGGAGGTGGGAACAGTAGTACTGAACCTGGGAATGGGAGACAAACAGGGCGAAATAAACGAGGGGAGAACGTGAGGGCGGAAGGAGGACGATGAGGGGAAAGGGGAGGGGAGGGGGTGATGGGAGAAGGGGGAGGGGAGGGGGGAGGGGGGGGATGAGGGTGAGAGGGGAGGGGAGGGGGTGATGAGAGAAGGGGGAGGGGAGGGGGGTGATGGGAGAAGGGGGAGGGGAGGGGGGTGATGGGAGAAGGGGGAGGGAGGGAGGGGATGGGAGAGAGGGAGGAGGAAGGGGGAGTGGAGGGGGGTGTGGGATGGGAAAGGGGGAGGGAGGGGGGTGATGAGAGAAGGGGGGAGGGGGGGTGATGAGAGAAGGGGGAGGGGTGGTGGGGTGATGAGAAGGGGGAGGGGTGGAGGGCAAAGTGAGGTCACACGCGCTCTTACTAATTCGTGCTGGGCTGAGGGGGTGCCATGGAGGGCGCGGGTGCCACCTGGCTGGTCATCTGGGTTGTCGCGAGCGGGTTAGACATGAAGGGCGGCAACCTGCAACGAAGGACGTGCGTGTTGGGGTCACAGATATCCGATCCGGGTCGGAGGTGGCGCCCTCGGTCCGGTCCGGCTGCTAAACTGATTTGAGCCGCTCGCCTTTGATGATGGCGGGCCGTCTCCTCACTCAGCGTCCACGACAAACACAGTGGATTCGAACATTGTAACGTTCTTGAATTCTATTATAATCTACTTCGGCTTATCCCGTGTATGTGTTTTATTAGTCTTCCCATGTCATGCACCTGATTTTTTTTTAAATCGAAAAACGGACGAGACAACTATTACTCTAAAACCAGGCTTACCCACCCTCCTGCCTCAATCCTCCTCTTATCTTTTCCTTGAGCATTTCAAGACGTTCTACTTCCTTTGACAAGACCTAAAGAGCCAGGCTGAAGGCTCTCCCGTCCTCCCAATAACAACTTTATGGACGCCACACCAACCGAAGGCCTAGGCTAAAATACACCTCTCCTGGCCGTCGTCTTGAGTCTGTCCCTAACCATTTCCATCTATCAGTTCACCCCTTTCATTCAATCTATCTGTCTCCTGTTGAATGTATTTTAACGAGTTCACATTTATCAAATTCACGAATAAATAGAGCGAAGTGAAAAGACTCAATCTCAGTAAGCAAATATTCTCGGTTGAATGAACACACTTTTCATTCAACTCTAATTCATGTCAGGCCCCACCCTGCTGAACTTCCCGCTCCAAGTGCTAATTCATCGCATATCTGTCAATTCCATCAGTTACGTGTATCTGGAAAGCCTTATTAATACGTGGCTGTAGCTGTCACGTTAATCATGTGAGGCCTAGCACTAGAAAAGGTTACCAGAGATTATTACTACTTTCCGAGGATTAATCGTTAAATTTTTTAACTAGTTATAAGAATTATATTAATGTGTTATTCTTACTATCAACCTACAAATCACGAAAATATCCACCTCTCTTCGCTCAAAACAACTCAAAAATACGTAGGCCTATGTTAACACCAAAACAACCTATAGATAACACACATGTAATAAATTCACCTCATTATAATCTACAAAAAATGCAGCACACACACACTAGTTCGATCTTGACTAATAATGAATACGTAGCTGAACTAGATGATTTTACCTGGAGGAAGTGAGCATTGAGCGCTGGAAGAGAGACGATTCCCGATTCATCAATTCATTGCGGAAGCGAGCCATCTCATCTTCCATTTTCTTCATTTCACTGTCGAATTTCTCCCGAATTGAATTGAATTCCTGGTGTCACAGCTGAAGTCTCCAGTTTGACGGGAATGTGCTTGAAGCCCTCCATTTTTTATGTATTAAGTTTGTTTATTCTGTTAAACTTAGCTGCCGAATCGTCTCTTCCTCGCGTGAAGGAGCCTGGATGGGGAATGGGAGGGCAGACACGCAGGTCTTCACTCTGTGGCTGCTCAACACACACTGACGTAGTTGTGCTTTTGGCAACGAGCACGCCGGCGTCCGTGTGTTTTGTATTCGCATCCGTCACTGTGGCTTTACTTCGCCGTTTTATATATACTATGAGGTTTTATTAGCTCTTTCAACTTTTCGGAGAAAAGCACCTTTTAGAATAAGATTCTAATAGCTATTTCCCCCCTAAGTATCAAACCCTATCTTCATTCATGGCAACTTTAGACCGAATTCCGGGATTGGTGATCTAAATCGAATATACAAGTTCGAGAATGATCTGAAATACCTTTATGGGCGAAGGAAGTTTAGATCTGACATGAAGCATTATTCTTCTAGACTGAAAAGAAACTATAGGCATAGAACCCAGCCCAAATCATACATGCAATTCATAGACATGCATGTATAATACGCTAATTTCGAACAGAAAGGCGGACAAGGTTGATGACTGCATAACAAATTGAATCTGGGCATCGTTATCAGCGATTGTGTTTGTTGCATGCTTAGATCTGTACATGTTTGCGTGCATATGACGTTGTAACACAAATAATATATATACACATATATTCACAGTCATCTCTCTCTCTCTCTCTCTCTCTCTCTCTCTCTCTCTCTCTTATATAATATATTATATATATATATATTATATATACAACATGCATATACGTATTTACATTACACACACACACACACACACACACACAAACACACACACACCGGGCGCGCGCGCTCACACACACACACACACACACCCGGGCGCGACGCGTCACACAACACGCACACAATATATGTACATACACACATATATGTGTGGGTGTGTGTGTGCGTGTGCACTTATGTACATACCTACATAGACAGCTAGAGGTAGAGAGAGAGAGAGAGAGAAGAGATTCATGAACAAAATATGCGATCACGTGTACGTGTTGGCAAGCTCCAAGTTTTCCACTGGCGGCTGCGTATTCATTAAATGGCGTTGAGCGACATTTCGGCGTCAAGATGTCATCCTTCTTGGAACGGCGATGTCTCTACGTGGGCTGGTTCGATTTTATTGCCTTTTCTTTCGCTCTATCTCTCTCCATTTTTGTTGACGGGGTATATACTTCCGTGAAATACTTTGCCGCATAATCTGATATGTGCGTTTGCCTGTGTTGCCTGTTTTAAATGGAATTGAGTTTGATGCTGTTACTCGGAATTTATTATTTTTCCTTGAAAGGCTTCGGCGACAAATCTTATTATCCAATAAGGAAAAGTAAAATTAATAAAAGAAAAGAAGGAAAAAAATCTCGTTTCGTTTGTAATATCTAATATTATGTCTTGATAAATCGAGCATATACGTTCTGAATGTATTCTTCACACGTTCAGTCATTCAAAATACATGATTGCTATTTTCATTAAGAAATTAGGGACTGATATAGACACAAGTTCCCAATCTTGCATTAGTGTAATCAGATACAGAAGAATTATTATAACAAATGTAACGTTAAGCAGGTAGTTATGATTATATACAAAATATTATACTAATAAGCAATCACAATACGATCTTAGCAACTTTTAAATAGCGAATACATCCACAAAAGTCAATTACAAACCAGGACTTTCATAATTTCATACACACAAAAAACGTCCAAATCAATACGTTCGACATTCCTTATCACATTTCACAAGCGATCACTAAGATTCTTTGGAAATACTTTCTATATAAGTGTGTGAAGTGATAACTGCGTTCTGTTGAAAGCAAATCCGTATATTTGTTTACAGTGCATTTTTTCAATACAAACTCCCAAAATATTATATACTATATATATTATATACACATCACATATGCATATATGTATACATAAACATACATATTATGCATAAATATGTCACACACACACACACAACACACACACACACACACACCACACACACACACACAGTGGAGAGAAGAGAGAGAGGGGGAGAAGAGAGAGGATGAGAGAGGAGAGAGAGAGAGAGATGAGAGAGAGAGAGAGATGAGAGAGAGAGAGGAGAGAGAGAGAGAGAGAGTGAGAGAGAGAGAGACAGAGAAGAGAGAGAGAGGACAGAGAGACAGAATGAGATGAAGAGAGAGAGTGAGAGATAGAGAGAGGAGAGAGAGAGAGAGAGAGATGAGGAGAGAGAGGAGAGAGAGAAGATGAGAGGAGAGTGGAGAGAGAGAGAGAGAGAGAGAGAGAGAGAGACAGAGAGATGAAGAGAGAGAGAGAGATGAGAGAGATGAGAGAAAGAGAGAGAGAGGAGAGAGATGAGAGAGAGAGAGATGAGAGAGTGAGAGAGAGAGGATAGAGAGGAGAGAGAGAAGAGAGAGAGAGAGAGAGCGAGAGGAGAGAGATGAGAGAGAGAGAGGAAGAGAGAAGAGAGAGTGAGAGAGAGAGAGAGGAGAGAGAGACAGAGAGAGAAGAGAAGGGGAGAGATGAGAGAGAGAGAAAGAAGGAGAGAGAAGAGGAGAGAGAGAGAGGAGAGAGAGAGAGAGAGAGAGAGAGAGAGAGAGAGAGAGAGAGAGAGAGAGAGAGAGAGAGAGAGAGAGAGAGAGAGAGAGAGAGAGAGAGAGTGTGTGTGTGTGTCTATATATATATAGATAGATAGATAGATAGATAGATAGATAGATAGATAGATAGATAGATAGATAGATAGATAGAGATAGGTGTGTAGCTATTTCCGTTCCCACATCATCGCTTTGTAAGACCATTCCCTTCCTTCTATCTCGCCTCTCCTTCCACCTCCTCATCATCTCCACTTCTCTCAGCCTCTCCTTCCACCACCACCATCCTAAACGCAGACTTCCCTCCGCCACCGAGTGAGTTACTCCATCTTCAATTATTACCATTCTCTCTCTCTCCCTCTCTTTATCTTAGTCTCCGCCTTCCCCCTCTCGCGACGCCACGTCTCCTCCCAAGGTTATCCAAATACCCTGAACTTACACCTTACCCGAGAGGTGAACTTGGTGCCTTTCGCGAGTCCTAAACATGTATTGCTTAAAAATATATCGCTCCCGGTCTAACCTTCGTCTTTAAGGCAGTTGTACACAGACAGACACACGTACAAACACAGCATTAAACAAGGTATGCGCGCACATAGACCCAGACGGACAGACACGCACATTAAAGTAAAAGGAAAATAAGCAACCTACATGTTTTTTTGTTCCCATCATTTCTAAGAGAGAAAATTAGCACGTTAACGCTTTCTTTCTTTTCCCACACTTCTCCCACACGCACACACACATACACACACAAAAACTTCTCCATCCCTATTTCCTTTCTCCTCCTGTCCTCCTACCCTCCCACCCATTTCCTCTTCTCCTCCTCATCTCCCTCATCATTAAAAAAAAAAACTTTCCCCCCGCCTTTCTCTCTCTTACCCAAAACGGCGCTCGGGCCTCCCACCCTCTCTGCCACCCCTTCCTTCCCTACCCATCTACCCTTCTTACCTACCACCCCTCCCCTACCCCCCTTTCCTTCTATACCCTGCCCATCTATCCCTCTACTCTTCCACCCCTCCCCTACCACCCCTCCTTCCCCTACCCATCCCTGAGGAATGCGTGTAGGAACCCCTCTGCCGCATTCCTCCTCTCCACGACCGCGTCAGGAGAGGAAGGAGTCGAGAAGGAGCCAAGACGCGCATATAAGGCTATCGCATATGAGGAGTCTACGGTGCCCTTCCCCTCCCCTTCCCACTCTCCCTCCCCCTCCCCCCGCTCCCCACTCTTCCTCCCCTTCCCATCCCCTCTCTTCTCCACCAGACGGTCAAGAATGCGCGCGCGTGTGTGTAAGTGGGCAAGAACTGCATTTTTTGTATGTTCGTTTCAATCGTCTGAGTGTGAGGTGTGTGTGTGGGGGGGGGGGGGCTGGGTGGAGGGCGGTAAGTGGAGGGTAGGGTAGAGGGAGGGCTAAAGGAAGGGAAGGGGAAGGAATAACATGCAACTGAGGAATGAAAATATGAGAAGTGGGAGGAGGCGAAAGATGGAGAATGGGTAACGATAAGAAAATGAGGTAAAAAGAAATAAAAAGAGGAAGAAAAGATGGAAGAGGAAGAGGACGAGGAGAACGAGAACAAGGATGAGGTGGAGGAGGAGGATAAAGGAGCAGGAGGAAGTAAAATATGTGTAAGAAGAAGTGGAGAGGGAAAAGAGCCGGGAAGCGAGCAACACACGAGAAAACAGACCGAGCTAATGAAGAAAAAGAAAAGAAAGATAAGAGACAGAAAGAGCCCACACTCGTCGTCTCAAGTAGCATGAGCCTTCCGCGTGTCAAACAAACAAATAAACAAACCTGCAACAATCAGAAACAACAAAACCAAGACACAAACACACCGGACAGTCATGCACGCGTCCGCACATGCACTCCATCGCACAAACCTTCAGTCTCGTATAGAAGGCCTACCACGCCAGGAACCGGCACTGCATGACACTACCAACAAAACGGCCATCACAAGGACTTTCTCTGCCTAGGCCTACCGCAACCGCCAAGGGAAACGAAACACGGCCGGCCAAGGAGGAGAGGGGGAGGGGAGGAAGGGGGAGAAGGGAAGGAGAAGGGGAGAGGGAGGGTGAGGGTGTGGGAGAGAGGGAGGGTGTGGGAGAGAGGGAGGGTGTGGGAGAGAGGGAGGGTGTGGGAGAGAGGGAGGGAGTGGGAGAGAGGGAGGGAGTGGGAGAGAGGGAGGGAGTGGGAGAGAGGGAGGGAGTGGGAGAGAGGGAGGGAGTGGGAGAGAGGGAGGGAGGGGGAGAGAGGGAGGGAGTGGGAGAGAGGGAGGGAGTGGGAGAGAGGAGGGAGGGAGTGGGAGAGAGGGAGGGAGTGGGAGAGAGGGAGGGAGTGGGAGAGAGGGAGGGAGGGAGTGGGAGAGAGGGAGGGAGGGAGTGAGAGAGAGGGAGGGAGGGAGTGGGAGAGAGGGAGGGAGTGGGAGAGAGGGAGGGAGTGGGAGAGAGGGAGGGAGTGGGAGAGAGGGAGGGAGTGGGAGAGAGGGAGGGAGTGGGAGAGAGGGAGGGAGTGGGAGAGAGGGAGGGAGTGGGAGAGAGGGAGGGAGTGGGAGAGAGGGAGGGAGTGGGAGAGAGGGAGGGAGTGGGAGAGAGGGAGGGAGGGAGTGGGAGAGAGGGAGGGAGTGGGAGAGAGGGAGGGAGTGGGAGAGAGGGAGGGAGTGGGAGAGAGGTAGGGTGTGGGAGAGAGGGAGGGAGTGGGAGAGGGGGACGGAGGGGGTGGGGCGTGGGAAAAGAACGGACGAGGGAAGAAGGGGGGGAAAGGAAGACGAAAAGGGGGAATACTAGGAAGATAATGACTGAGAGAAAGAAAAGGAAGAGGAGGGAATGAAGACAAGGAGAAGGGAGGGAGAGGAGGAGAAGGATACGAGGAGAAAAAAAAAGGAATTTTGAAGGGGGGGGGGAGAAAGAGGCGAAGGGGAGGGAGGGGAAGGGAAAGAGAGGGGGCAGGGGAGGGAGGTTCATATTACGAGGTGCCAGACATGGGATAGCAGTGAGGATTCGGAGGGGATTGAAAGGGGGGAGGAGGTGGAGGGGAGGGATAATTGGAGAAACAGGGAAGGAGCAGGTGCCATTATAAACGGAAAGGGAGAGGGAGGTGGAACAGCTAGTACTGAACCCCTGGGAATGGGAGCACAACAGGGGCGAAATAAACGAGTGGGGAAACCGTGAGGGCGGAAGGAGACGATGAGGGGAAAGGGGAGGGGAGGGGGTGATGGGAGAAGGGGGAGGGGAGGGGAGGGGGGTGATGAGAGAAGGGGGAGGGGAGGGAGGGGGTGATGAGAGAAGGGGGAGGGAGGGGGGTGATGGGAGAAGGGGGAGGGAGGGGGTGATGGGAGAAGGGGAGGGAGGGGGGTGATGGGAGAAGGGAGAAGGGGGAGTGGAGGGGGGTGATGGGAAAAGGGGGAGTGGAGGGGGGTGATGAGAGAAGGGGGGAGGGGGGGTGATGAGAGAAGGGGGAGGGGTGGTGGGTGATGAGAAGGGGGAGGGGTGGAGGGCAAAGTGAGGTCACACGCGCTCTTACTAATTCGTGCTGGGCTGAGGGGGTGCCATGGAGGGCGCGGGTGCCACCTGGCTGGTCATCTGGGTTGTCGCGAGCGGGTTAGACATGAAGGGCGGCAACCTGCAACGAAGA
>NC_061851.1:10665735-10670735 GCF_019202785.1 Penaeus chinensis | reverse complement strand
AATGGGTCAGGAAGTTCTGTAGTTATCAGATAATATTTGTTTATCAACCAAATACATTGTTTAATTTTTTTAATATAATGCTGCGGGGTACATGCAGTTTTGTTTTGTGAAATATGTTTACATTGCTGTTTTTTTATTGATATTATTATATTGTTATTAACATTACTAATAGCAATATAAACAAAGTAAATCCAAAAATCAAGGAAAGGGGTAAACAGTTGATATGGATAGGACTAGTCATTGACTCCTTGGTAATTTAAGTGTAAACAAAATTGATAAACTAAACTGGGTATGGCATCTGTGTACATACTGTCCTAGGTGGTGAAGGATTAATATTAAACGATTAAATAGGCAATGTTTCATAGTTATTTAAAAAAATTTTTTTTTTTTTTTTTGCATAACTCGCTTATATGTTTCCCTTAAGGGGACTGTCTGCCAAGAAACTTATATGTTTCACCCATTAATTGATAACACACTGAGATTATGATTTGATTTTTTGAATTTATTATAGCCCATATAATTGTGCTTCTTTTGCACTATACTTTTTAAAGTTATCCTCCAGGAGGAGAGCTGATGGCTCCTTCCAGAAACTGAAAATTTTGTGTAATTTTATATAGGGCATATGAGAGGATAGCTTATACACTGTTACTAAAAAAGTGATCTTAACTCAATGCCAACCATGGGTGCCCATGTCTGTCCAGAAGTTTAGATTTATATATGACAGTTCTGTAGGTTGTACTTTTTACTTAAATAAAGTGATCCTGATTATTTAAGAGAGCAAAAGTTAATTAAACCAGATATCCTTAAGGTTGGCAGGCTTATTCATATTCATAATATTTATTCAATCAAGCATCAGGTGTACCTTTCTTGTGATTATTGCTAGAGCAAATATTTTTATTCAAACAGATATTTAAACTTTCAATTACTCATTTGTGCAGACATTACTTAGTCATTGACGTGCTGTCATTTAGACACGTAGTCTCAGTACACTATTCACATATTCGGGCAATCAGTCACGCAGTCATTTATTTACTTAATAGCATTTACTCAGTCATTCAGACTTTCATTTACTTGTTTGAACATTTATTTACTTAGTCATTCTTTTACTCATTCAAACATTTAGTTACTTGGCCAGATATTAAGTAACTCTGCCAAGGCCTATAGTACTTTCCTTTATTAATCTGTTTGGCCTACAGTACTTCTCTTTATTATTCTGTTGGAAATTTATATCATCATCACTGTAATCCTTTCTTTATATTTTTTTGTGAAATATTTAAGGAAGATTTAAATACAGAGTTGGAGGAATACAGTGTTAACCTTTGCATATCTCAACTGTTGTTTTGCACAGGAAAATTAAATAAGTATTCAGCATTTAATTTAGATATGCCATAGTTCAATGTTAACCCATTCACCCTGGGTTTATGTTCTGTCCCCTGTAGTTTTTGGTGAATTTTGTTACATACAGATGGCTCCACATGTGCTCAGCTGTCAAGGAGTCTATCAGTAGGCCCTAGTTACCGATCCTGATTTCAGAAAAATGTGGGCATTGCATTTATTCTTGCCACATAGGGTGAATGAGTTAAAGGAAAAGATTATACATTTTGAATCAGGAAAGTTATATAGTAATATTTGTGATAGGGAGAAGTAGATATGGAAAATAAAATAGTGTTTCTTTTGCAGGGAGTATGTGCTGAAAGTTTACAAGTAAAGCAACATGAGTAACATTGCAAGGCTTGAGAAGGACAAGCGGCGTGCAGAGCATAAGAATAACCTTAAAGAGGTTGCTAGTTTAGCCAACCTTCTGGGGCAAGAGCTGCAGCAAGCAGGAGACTATGAGGGCGCTCTGGTCCAGCATCGTGAGGAAGTAGCCTTGTGTGAGGCGCTGGGTGACACCATTGGTGTGGCTGTGGCACAACGCCGCATGGGGGAAGTGTACAGTGAGATGGGAGAATGGGGAAAAGCACTCCAATACCTAAATAAATATTTATCTCTTGCCAAAGAGGCAGAAAGTTTGGTGGAAGAGCAGCGTGCTTATGCAACTCTTGGTCGCACTCATTTGCAGAAAGCCGAGGAGGCAGGATTGCGGGGCCAGGAGGAGGACCAGACAAAGGCTTTGACAGAAGCAGAGAAGGCTTTCTTACGTTCCCTTTCTGTATGTGAACGTCTCAAAGGAGCAGTTGATTCTCAGGAGCATAGCCAGATGCGTTGTCGGCTTTATCTTAATCTTGGTTTAGTTCTAGATTATCGAGGAAATGTTAAAAAGGCACGTCACTTTATAAGCCAAGCGCTAGATTTGTGCACCAGTCACAGTCTTCATGAAGATGCACAAAGATGCCATTCAGCGCTTGGGGTTATCTTGCTGCGAGAAGGCCTCCAGACAGATGCCCTTCAAGAGGGTCAGAAATCATTAGCTTTGGCAGCCAAACTTCACAATAAAGGTCTCCAGTGTGACTGTCACTCATTCCTTGCACAGGTCCATCTTGCTAATGCTGACTATGAGGCTGCAAAAAAATGCTATCACAAAGCCTATAAACTGAAACACCCTGACCGTGAAGATAGAGAAAGAATTGAGAAAAATTTAAAGTGTGTTGTAAGTATGTGTGTAGCTGAGGACTCTCTTGTGATGATGGGAGATTGCACTGATGACGAGAAGATAAAATTATATGAAAAACTAGGGGATGGTTCAGCCAACTTGGGATTCTACACAAAAGCAATTGAGTATTACCAAAAAATGTTGGAGTGCGCAGTCCGTGCGAACAAAAGCCCTTCGTTTCTTGCTCCTATATATCTATCTCTTGCACAGACTTATTCTGATAACAAACAGTTTTTGGAGGCTAAACAGTATTATATAAAAGAATATGAAATAAAGCTTCAAGAAGATGCTAGTGAAGCCTGCAAAACATTACTCACCATTGCAGATGTGCGAGAAAGGCTAGGAGAAAATTATGATACACTCTCAGATACCTATCATGAAGCTAGAGCATTGGCTGCTAAAGACCGCAGTCCAAAACTAGAGGTTTATGTGCTACGTTTGTATTCGTGCCTTCCTGGTATCCCAGAAGATGTAAAATGTGAGATCAAAGAACAAATGAATTCACTGGCAAATGAAAATGATTTAGATCCAGAAGCAGACCTAAGTGATGAGGAAGAAAATGAATGTGAAGATGAGGTTGACCTAAATCTTGTCAACTTTTCTGACAGTGAAGATGACCATGAAAACTTTGACAGGCCTAGGCAGTCACGTCAGAAGAAGTCTCTTGTGGTAAAGAGAAATGAAAAAGGAGAAACACCATTGCACAAGGCTTGCATAGATGGGAATCTTACCATGGTGCGGAAGCTCCTGCAACAAGGCCATCCTGTCAATCCTCGTGACAATTGTGGCTGGCTACCCATCCATGAAGCAGCCAATCATGGTTACTATGATATCATTCTTGAGCTGATAGAGGCTGGAGCGTGGATTAGCGATCGAGGAGGAAAACAGTGTGATGGTATCACACCTATGCATGATGCTGCATCTTGTGGAAATATAGAGATTGTCAGGCTTCTTATGAACAAAGGGGCCTCAGTCATTGCTAAAACTGATGATGGTGATACACCCTTGGAAAGTTTGGTAAATTACAGGAGACGAGCAAAGCTTTCTAAAAGAGGGGAAGAGGAATGTATTAGACTTGAGACAGAGCTTAAGGAAACAATGAAGCGTGCTGGGCACAAGATACCAGCCAAGGCTTCTGACTCCTCTCCATCAGAGCGCTTTAGCCCCAAGGAATCCCAGCCACTGAAGAGGAGGACAAGTTCACATACATCTTTGTCTGGGATAGAGGAAGTGTCAAGACAGAGAAGGGTTAGTGAAGAAAAAATGATATTAAGAGTAAGCTGAGTTCTAGACTAGGCTTTGAAGAAGAGGAAAGTGAAGGGTTTCAGGACTATGAGTTACCTGACCCTTGTGCTACTGGTAGTAATAGTGGTGAAAGACCATCAAGTGCATGTTCTCTAGGAAATCCAATTGAAGCCGATATTGAAGAAGACTCAGAAGAATTTGTTAATCCTTTGCTGATAGATTTACAGGAGACGAAATCAGCAACAGGAACTTACCTGAGTGCAATTGAGAGTGTGGGCAGTGCTGTGCGTAGAGCTGAAATACAGAAGAGTAGCTTGTCCCTTCCAAAGGATAAGAAGCAGGCTCTTGTGACCGATGAAGAGGTTGTAGATGACTGGTTAGATGATGACCTTGGAATATTTTCCAGAAAAAGGAAAAGAGTGGAGAAACTTGAATTTGAATATAAGGAACCCAAGAGAGAACGTAGAGTCCTGTCAGAAAAGAATTCATCAGAAAGAATATTAAATCGGAGTAAAAAGGTTCGTCAGACAAAGTTGACCTCAATTGTGCAGAAATATCCAGAGGACATCCATGATGGAAGGAACAGTCCTTGCAGAGAGGGTGATTTCAGCTTGAGTGACTTGAGAGATAGTCCTGTAACTACAGAGACCAACAGAACAGTTGATTCTCCAGCTACAAGTAACCATGAGAGTCCAATCACTCCCAGCAGTACACAGAGTACTATCAGTGGTGGTGCCCTACGTCTCCGAGTTCGAGTGCAGAATCGTGTCTTATTGGTACCAGTAGCTGGTGCTGGACAGAACCGAACAGTAAGTTGGCTAGCAGAGAGGTAACAAGAAGGTATTACCAGCTAGCTGGATTACGTCCCCATCTTACACTGACAACTCAGGATGGTGCTGTCCTTGATCCCAATGATCCAATATCTCTAGTGCTCCCAATGGAGATGTCAGAGTTGCAGGCACAGGTAACAGGTTGGGACTTGCCGCCTTTGCCTGATCGCTATAGCCAAGCATGCCAGGCTCTTGGCACCATTCCTGTGTCATCAATCTCTTCCATCTTGCACCGCACAGAAGCCTCAACTAGTCTTGATCTCAAGCATGTAAGGCGTATCACAACACTACAACTTCAGCCAGTTCTCAGAGCCATTCAGTGCCAGCAAAGT
>NC_061851.1:10653235-10660735 GCF_019202785.1 Penaeus chinensis | reverse complement strand
GAGGCTTCTGTCTCCAAACCATCCCGTGAGAGGTCCCCGGGAAGCGAGGGAGAGGAGGCGCCTCCCTCCCATAAAAAGAAAATTAAAACTGGTGGACAAGGCACTTCCAAACCCCATAAAACGTAATCATCGCGTCAACCATTATACAATGGAACTGTCGAAGTATTAGATCTAAAGTAAATGACCTTAAATTATTAGCCTCGTCCTATGCTCCCGATATTATCGTTCTCCAAGAAACTCATTTGACAAACCTCGTCTCTGACGAGGTCGTATCGCTCAGGAACTACCATTTATGTCGGAAGGATCGTGAGGGTAGGGGTGGAGGCGGAGTCGCCATGTACATCCACCAAAGCCTCCCTTTTACAGAAGTGACTATTGATTCTACTTTGGAGTTTGTCGCATGCAAAGTAAAAATTAATGGCACGTATCTGGCTATATGTTCAGTTTACTGTCCGCCTGATAAAGTGATAATCTATGATGAGCTTTTTGCTCTTCAGGAACGTCTGCCACAAAATAAAGTAATTTTAGGTGATTTTAATGCTCATCATACGTTATGGGGTTCCCTACGGGTGGATGGTAGAGGTGAGCAAGTAGTTAAGTTGATTAACGAGACTGATTTAGTCCTTCTGAATGATGGTAGTCCCACGCGGGTGGACGATAATACCGGGAATTTGAGCTTTATAGACATATCACTGGTCTCATCATCAGTAGCAGCCAAGTGCCTGTGGCACACCATTGACGACTCGTTGGGAAGCGATCACCTTCCTATCTTGATTAAATATTCATGCGACACAGTGAGAACGCCTTCAGCGCCTAAAATTAACGTTAAAAAAGCAGACTGGGTCGCCTTCACAAGGAGCGTCAAGCTCGAACTTGTTGGAGAAACCATTGATGATAAAGTAAACAATATTCAGAATTCGATTATAGAAGCAGCTTTGCTATCTATTCCTAAAACTTCGACAGATAGCGTTAAGCATAGAGTTCCATGGTGGACACCAGATTGCCGCAGGGCGCTGTGCCGACGCAATAAGGCCTACAGGCTTTTCCAAAATAACATCACAAATGAGAACTTTTGCAATTACAAACAAGCAAGAGCTAGGGCTCGTAAAGTAATAAGACAAGCAAAAAGAGACTCCTGGCGAAGCTTTGTCTCTACAATAAACAGCAATACAAAAATATCAGAGGTTTGGTCCACTATTAATAAAATCAATAAGAAAAAAACATCCATCAAAATTAAAAACATCATAGAAGAGGGTAACAATTTAGATTCACCTAGAGACATCGCTAATGCACTCGCCAGGCAGTTCTCTCATACAAGCAGCTCAGCAAACTACCATCACGCATTCCTGCCCATCAAGGAAGCGGCTGAGCTGCAACCAATTCACTTTGCCACAGGAGATGACTTTGATTACAATAAAGATCTTACAATGGATGAGCTTGTCCGAGCCCTAGAAGCCTGTAGAGGAACATCCCCAGGCCCCGATGAGATTCGATATGAGATGATGAAGCATCTTAATCATGACGACATGATTAAGTTGCTAGAAGTGTACAATGAAATTTGGAAAAGCCACACTTTTCCAAACTCATGGCACTTCGCCCACATCATTCCCATATTGAAAGGAGGGGGTAATCCCAGACTTGCCATCTCCTACCGCCCAATTGCGTTGACAAGTTGCTTATGCAAGGTCATGGAACGAATTGTTAACAGTAGGCTATTGCATTTTTTAAATTCCAGTAATTTACTAGTTGACGAGCAGTGCGGCTTCCGAAAGGGACGCCAAACTCTCGATCAACTAGTAAAGCTGGACAGTCATATTCAAGAGGCAATTGCCAAAAAAGACTATTTAATTTCAGTATTTTTAGATATAGAAAAAGCCTATATCGCCATGACATGGCGATATGGCCTACTCAGAAAACTTTATGCTTTCGGATTACGTGGAAACTTGCCTTGATTTATTCAAAATTTCATTTCTGACAGAACTTTTTCTGTCAAATTATTTTCTGACAATGTCACTTTTTCGGACATTTTTGTCCAGGCAAACGGGTTCCCACAAGGAAGTGTCTTGTCACCAACTTTATTTCTATGTATGATCAATGACATCTTACCAGCTCCTCCTCGGAATCTTAAATACTCACTGTACGCCGATGATTGTGCATTATGGCATTCCAGCAATAATGCAGAATTCTCAACAAATCACATCTAATTGGCACTGGATATGATTCATAACTGGGGCCTCCAGTGGGGTTTTAAGTTTTCCATTAGAAAGAGTATTGGGGTAATTTTTTCACATAGGAGGAAGCCGAACATCAGGCTAACTCTAGACAACCACCCAATACCTATTCAAAATTCTGCAAGATTTTTTGGGCTACTTTTTGATAGTAGACACAATTGGAAAGACCACATTGGTCAGTTAAAAAATAAATGTCAAAGAGCACTAAATTTATTAAAGTGCATTTCTGGTAATAAATGGGGAGCTGATAGACAGTCTTTGCTAATGGTATATAAAGCCCTGATTAGGTCTAAAGTAGACTATGGGTCAATCGTGTATGGTTCGGCATCGAAAACAAGTTTGAAAGGATTGGATGCTGTGCAGAATGCTTGTTTGCGTGTGTGTCTTGGAGCCCTAAAATGTACTCGGATCGAGCGTCTTGAGGTGGAGTCAGGAGTACCTCCCCTCCGACTCAGACGCGGCCAGTTGGCACTGACCTACGCCGCAAAGGTGGCTCGAGACCCGAGCCACCCTAATGGCAATGGAGGCACTAGGCCCTTTGTCACGAGACTCCACGACCTCGTCGAGAAAGTCGGTATAGATCTCTCTACCATCGATACCCTGGTTCAGTCAAATATAGCGCCATGGGAAACCCCCAATTTTTCTATCATGGAAGCCTGGCTTCCATCAGCCAAGGCCATGGCGCCGGAGGGTGAGGTACGCCAGAGGTTCAGAGAGATCCTTATTAAACATCTCCCTTTTTTTCATATATATACCGACGGCTCCAAGACAGATGAGTGTGTAGGTGCGGGTGTATGGTCGACTGAATGTGAACTAAAGTTTAGACTGCCGAATCATACATCGATTTTTCTTGCCGAACTCTTTGCCATTGATAAAGCTATTGATTTTGCACTATCGACGACCCACGATAGAATAGTTATTTTTTCCGATTCGTTAAGTTCACTTAAAGCTATTAAATCCTTAGAAACCACTAAAAATGAATTGCCAACAAATCAATCAAGCTAATATGGGTACCAGGTCACACTGGTATCCATGGTAATGAACAGGCTGACAAACTAGCCGGGTCAACTGGCGATCTGGACACTACCATAGTTCGTACAGATCTCAGGTGTTTTGTGTCTCTTATAAAAGCAAAAATACATCTCCTGTGGCAAAGTGAGTGGACCAACCTCCAACTCACACACAAAATTAGACAAAATATAGAACTGTGGGGCACATCCCACAGGAAAGATAGAAGGGAGGAGGTGGTGTTGGCCCGCCTTAGGGTCAACGCCTCAAGACTTACCCACCTCACTCCCTACATAGAAAAAAAATACCCTCCACAGTGCCAGACATGCACCTCCAACATGACCATTGACCACATCCTAATAGCATGTCAAAACTTTAATAACCAACGAAACAAAATAATAAATTACTTCAGATTAAAAAATTAAGATTTAACAACATCAAATCTTCTATCAGATGACGAAAAGATCATCAGTAAAGTAATCACTTTTTTAAGGGAGACAAAACTTTATGACCTTATATAGATTAAAAGAATAAATAGGATCCATTGGCTTAATAACCTTGGCCACATGCCGCTGGTTGATAGCCAAGAAATCCAACAAAGAAGAAAGAAGAAGAATCGATGGTGTTATTTTTCTATTAGTAACAGCAAAATAAGATAACGTAAAATATTTCGCAAATCAAAGAAAAGGGTGAACGGGCGAGACGGGCAGCACTCGTAACTGGCTCATTGGTGACTTAGTACAAATATAGCCATCTATGTTTTAAAACAATCAAACAAGTACTAACAGTGGGCATAGCACGTGTCTACCCGTCCTACCCGTCGGCAAGGGGATATATATATATATATATATATATATATATATATATATATATGTGTGAGTATGAGTGTAAGTGTGAGTGTAAGTGTAAGTGTAAGTGTAAGTGTAAGTGTGAGTGTGAGTGTGAGTGTGAGTGTGAGTGTGTGTGTGTGTGTGTGTGTGTGTGTGTGCGTGTGTGTGTGTGAATGTGTGTATATATGTATATATATGTATACATAAATATGTATATATGTATACATATATATATAATATATAATATATATTTATATATTTATATATATAATATATGTATATCTACATATATATAATATACATATATACACATATATACATATATATACATATATATACATATATATATATATATATATATATATATATAAATTATGCATGAAGCCCCCTGTGACAAGGAAAGCAGCCTTTCCTTGTCACAGTTACATTTGAGTCCCAAGCTCATGCACTGTCTACCCTGACCTCACTGACAAACCTATTCCTGCCAAACTTCCTTCCTTAATACTTGTACCCTAACTGTTTCCATCTCCTGCCTGCTACGACAAGGACTGGTCAGACAGTGTAAACGACCTGCTTGCCTGCCTCGTTGACTATGATGCAGTGGCAGTACAGTACTACACTATTCTTCCCAGCGGCAAGCATAAGTCCTACACCAATATTGCCATGACCTCCCCCATTAAGTTTATATTGTCGGCGCTTTGCCCACCCAGCCAAACACTCGCTCCACTACATGAGACCAGACAGGAAGCATGTCGACGAGGATTTTTTCTAGATTTACTCCAAAGCTGAGCGAATTTCTATACCTACTCCAAAGCTGCCCATCGCTCCGCTTCCCACCCGTCTTCTCAAGATGTCTCAGCATCAACCCCCAGTATATCTTCCCTCTACCCGAACCATCCTACTTCTCCCTCTCTCCCCCAGGTAAATTCCTTTTCCAGTCTCAATCCAGATACTCCACTCTCTACCATTTTCCCAATGCCTATCCCTCCCCACTCTCACTCTACCTATCGCACCAGGCAATCTCCTCCCCATCTTCTACTACATCCTCTCCCCTTCCTCTGCTCCTCAGACATCTATCCCCTTTTCTACTTTTCACAAGAAAACCTTCGTTTCTCAGACCTCCCCACCCAACTCCCCTCCAGAAACTCTTGAAGACATTCAGAACTTCCTAAACATGACCCAAGAGAACGCTCCGCTCCTTCATCCACCCTCCAATCTCTCAGTTCCTATTCCCTCTACATTCAAAGTAAGTGCCGATATCCATCCTTCTCCACAAGTACCCCCTAATCCTCTTCCTCCCACTCTCTCCCAACACCCCATCTTTCCCTTCTCCATGTGCACAATTCCCTCCTCTTTACCTAGTATCCTTACAACTCCCACATGGATGCTCACGTGACTCCCTTCTGTCACAAGTGTCCTCCAGATCCTGTTTCTCCAGACGTTCTTCCTAATACTTCACCTCCTTCCTCTGTTCCCTTATCTCTTTTCCCGGATTATTCTCCTCCTTATCCGACATCCATTTCTATTATTATTACGGGGCGATTGCTTCATAATGGCTCTTCCTCGTACAGTGTTCCCTTTCCTTCCTCAGACACAAATATACTCATCATTTGGCCTAATCACCCTACCCCTCGTTACTAATTCCCGCCTCTTCACTGTCTACAACTATACTATCCTATAGTTTTCTATAACCTTTGCTACAAGTAACACATTTTGTCTTAATGATTAACTAATTTTTATCCTTTTCGCCACAATGCATTACCATAATGTTGTCTAGCATATTTATTTGCTTTAACTTTTAACCATTAGCCATTACAGTTATTCGAATAGAAATATAAAACGCGTCTGTAAGATAAAGCTGAAAAGCTGATGCTATATTTCATGAATTATTTGTATATGCATTCTTACTGGTAAACTGTGATTTTGCTTTCGTTAGCATATTTTGTTTTAAATGGAAAGAGTTACCCTTGTAAAATATACGCTTTCTATGAGTAAAATGGAACGTCTTCGTTTTCTTTGAAGAATTAATAGGATATACTATTGTTTTATGTATGATGTATCTTTGGATTACTAACTTTGAATAGCGGCTTGGGTAGTCTATTTGAATAACAGTGTATAAAAAGCCAATTACGAATGCAATACTAGCAATTATGAGGTAATGATAACATTGATATTTTTCATCATAGTCATGATGGAAAATATCAATAATCTACAAAGTAGTAGGTTACATTAAAAAACAATCATAAATATAATCATGAACATGGTTAAAAAAGAAAAAAAAAAAAAAAACAGAATTATAACATTATAAATTATAATATGCCGGCAAACGCACATTACATTCTAGTGACGAAGAAGGCCATTGGCTTGAGCTTCAGTAGAAAAAAAATGGTGCTTTATACACTTGCTCCTCGTTGGCAGTTATCAAATGGTCTTAATTGTGAGTGCTTTCTCTTTAGCACTGACCACTCAACTGTAACTGAACGAGAATGACTGTTTCATGACGATTACAAAATATATTTTATAGTTTGTGACTAAATACACTTTCATATATTTGAGTATTCATTTAGATATGTTTATTATTGTCACATCTGTAGTGTACATTATCTATTATTATTATTATTATTATTATTATTATTATTATTATTATCATCATCATTATCATTATCATTATCATTATCATTATCATTATCATTATTGTTATCAGTACCTTACATGTAATCAAGGCGCCTTAAAAGTTTCGTAAGTTTCGGTTAGGTGTTTCTGTTTACACAACTGGATAACCTTAATATTCCAATCCTCTGCTCCAGTTTCATCCAATTCACTATTCAGAGTAACACTGTCTCCCTTTCAGCAGTGTCTGCTTTTCTTCATCTTCCTCCTCCTCCTCCTCCCTCTCCCTTAATCCATAAACGACTAATATTATTCCAACACGATCATTTACCCAAGGGCTTTCCGATCAACGCACTCATCGTTAATTGAACAGTTAATCCAGTTTGGCTCCCGACCATGTTTAAAATACTTACGTTGACGCGACAATACATTAATCACGGTATCAAAAAAGTACTGCGGGTATCGGATCCACTTGGTTCCACGACATTAAACACTTCGCATTTAGGAATTTGAAGTCTCTGTGTATTGCAGCATGGGCAGTAGTTTTCTTTGTTGCTGATGTTTCCTAGGAGAAGTACATTTTTCTTATTCATTTGGGACTGTTTCCCCAGAATAATTATTCGGATGTGATTTTATTAAGTCAACACATAGTGCGAAGTTAAGACTATTTTGAGTATCCTATATCACTCGTCGACGTCTGCAATCTCTTTATGTGTGTGTGCGTGTGTATATATTTATGTTTATTTAAACACACCTTTGGTATTCTTAACAGGAGATTCACTAATCTAATTTTCTTATTCGAAAGTGATTTTTTTTTGTTT
>NC_061851.1:10635735-10638235 GCF_019202785.1 Penaeus chinensis | reverse complement strand
GAAATACGAGCAAATAAATCTTTGTCATATTTTTACACCTCGTAAGATTAATAGCTTGTTCTGTGGACCTTTTTTATGTTTTTTTTCTCTCTTTCGTAGGTGTGGGGGAGGGGTGTGTGTGGGGTGATGGGGGGGAGAGGGGTATGGGGGAGGGGTGTGGGGGTGTGGGGGAGAGGTGTGGGGAAGAGGGAGGGGTGTGGGACGGATCCAGCTGAAAATTCATGGAAACTACGTACGCGAATGCATACCAAAGTAGCTTCACATTCCGTATCTTTGTGTCAGAATCTTCTTGCAATTATATAAAGTCATATAAAACTCTAAAAAGATTATTCGATTTGACGCAAAAGAAGATTGATGATTAAAAAAAAGATATTTGTACAGATCGACAGGTAGATCAGTATGTATAGAAAGATTTAGATATGAACAATTTGATGAACTACGGTAAAAGATGACTAAAAAATATGTTTATTGTCAGGAAATAAATTTTTTATAAAACTTTTGCAGTGCAGATGTTTTTTAATTCCAATAAATGAAAAAAAAAAAAAAAACAGTAGCTAGCCAACTAAGTTTCACTAATTAATTTAATTATACATTGTTTTCATTGTTTATATATGTCAAAGGAACTGATATAAATGATAATGATAATGACGATAGTGATTATAATGAAAATAATAGTAAAACAAGAAAATGATAGCAATGTAATATTGATAACGATGAAATAATAATTGAAACGATAATACTGATAGTAATGGTAATAGTAATTACAACAATAGCAATTATAGCAATAATGATAGTAATGATGATAATATATTATTGATAATAATGATGTTAGTAGTAATAGTAGTAATAGTAATAATAATAAAGGTAACAACAATAATGATATTAACAATAATGATATTAACAATAATAACAAAATCAATAATAATAATGATAATGATAATAATAATAATAATAGCAATAATAACAACAAAAACAATAATAATTATAGCAGTGCAAATGATAATAATGATAATAATAATAATTATAATAATAACAAAAATAATAATAATACTAAAAAAATAATGATAACGATAAAAATAATAATCATAACAACAAAGACAACAAAACAACAATAATAATAATAATGATAATAGTAATGATAATAATGATAATATCAACAATAATCATGATAATGATGATAATAATAATAAGAATAATGATAAACATAATGGCAATGACAAAAGTAATAATAGCACTCCTAATAACAGCAACAGTAATGATGAAAGTAATGATGATAATGATAATAATGATGATAATAATAATAATGATGATAATGATAATAACAGTACTACTACTACTACTACTACTAATTATGATAGCAACGATAGCGATAATAATGACAACAGAAAAGTTTCATTAAAGCATAACCCCACCTCACACACACACACACATACAAAACAAAAAAAAGTGAAGAGAGGCAAAGGTGATGGACAGAGAAATATATATATATATATATATATATATATATATATATATATATATATATACACATATATATGTATATATATATATATATATATATATACACATATATATGTATATATATATATATATATATATATATATATATATATATATATATATATATATATATAAGAAACTAAGACAGACAATGAACAATCACACACACGTAAAACATATCCTCTAATTAGCAAATTTCATCTAAATTACCGAATTAGTTTCACGTTATCTTTATTATTTACTCACCTGTAAAATGGATATATGAACACTGTCTCAGAATCCGTGCTTGGAGTAGGTAAGTTCAAGCAGAGTGGGAGAGAATAAAATCCACAAGCACCTTTCTTCCTTTCTCATGAGTTAATGCTTTGAAAACGTGTGTACGCTTGCAAGCACTTCTTAACTGATTCATAAACAATTCTTTTGTTGCTTAGAGCATTCATCATTTTCTCAGCAAATTTTATTCGTGAAGTGCTGTTCGTGTAGGTTATATGTGTATATATTTGATGAACACATCTTGAATGTCCTGTACTTATAAATTCCATGTATATAGACAATAAGTGTGCATAACGTACGTGCATCCCAGCCCTTAAGCATGAATACTCAATCGTACATATAAACTGCACATACATGCATAGTCACATATACACACATGTATGCATATTTACGCAAAGGAATGTGTCTATCAATCTACCTACCTACCCACCTACATACATAGATATATGCTTACATACACGCACACACACACAAACATACATATAAACAAACATACACACACTCCACACCCACACACACACACACACACACACATACAGTACACAGCAGGGTGTATATATGCGTACCAGTGGATGTAGGAATAAGCATTATCAACATAGGACGTGCGTGGGCGTTAGCTATAGATAAGCAGCTACTCACCCACTTCCCTGGCACAAAACAGACGAATAGATGTTTTAATGGTCAATCAAGCTGACAAACTTGGCTGATTAACATGTGCATGTCCACA
>NC_061851.1:10618235-10625735 GCF_019202785.1 Penaeus chinensis | reverse complement strand
ATGTGCTTTCTTTAAAAAAATACTTAGGGGAACTGTTGCCGCTGCTTTAGAGTGCTTGATTTTGTGCTTGTTATAAATGGGGGTGTATGGAGATATTACTGCAACATTTTGATCAGAGTGCAAGATTGCAGGAGAGGTTTTTCGAAGAAGGAAGATATTGCTGTATCTATTTAGTGACCGCACTTCTCAATATTAGTATCACTAGTATTACTTTTGCTATCAGCTTTATCGTCATATGCATTTCCTTTTGGGAATACGATACATACATAATACAATATTGTATTACATACATAATACAATAAATTTCTTTTTGAAAATAGAAATATTGCAAGCCACAGTGGGAGGTCAAGGAACATGATACGTGCGTTCCTTTTGAATGAATCTTTCCTCTTTTTATTTTCAGGAACGGATAGTGCTAAGATGCTTTTACCAAGGAGCAATTGCAGATGTGCC
Organism: Penaeus chinensis; assembly: GCF_019202785.1. NCBI lineage: Eukaryota > Metazoa > Arthropoda > Malacostraca > Decapoda > Penaeidae > Penaeus > Penaeus chinensis. The sequence continues at coordinate 10,625,282 of NC_061851.1, read as the reverse complement.
TACTAGCGCAGGTGTAACATCGATATCCAGATGTGATGTTTTTGGAGTCTGACATTCCGCAGAGCTCTTACAAAGAACTGGGCACTGCTGATGCGAATCGAAAATTGGCGAAGGGCTAAAAACACGGACAATTTGTTAGCTTGCGAGGAGGGTAACTACGTTTATTGCTGTAAAGTGTTTGTTGATAGTATCTGCAATCGTTTCGGTATTGATATTCAGCTTGCTAATGTAGAACAGGCCGTCGGTGAAGTTTTTATTACCTTAAGAGTTTTTCATGCGTTCGAACCCATTTTTGGCCCGACGCACCGAACCTTTTGGAGGGAATTCTGGTAACCGACTTTGCGAACAGAGAAGCACAGATTTCTCGACATCTCTTCGCCTGGTCCTTGAGCAATACTTCGGACTATTTTTGGGCGTGAGAAGGAGGAAAGAAAGCTTCATTTGGAGAGAGATTCTCGAGTCAAAAGACAAACCAGAAGGTGGAGGAGTAATGTGATTATTATCAAATGGTAGGGTCTGGAAAGGCGGTCGTCTTTGTGTGTGTGGTGCTGGTGGTGAAAATGGTGATTTTGTGGTTGTTGTGGTTTTAGCTATGATAATGCCTTAGATTTAAAATGAGTACAGCTTGCGGCTTTCAAAGACATATTATGAATTAAGAGTTGTCGGTGTTACAATCTCCGTTCGTGCCAGTAATACTTTCATCAATATTTACCGTCTGTATCATTTACCATTATTATCAACTCGTCTGTTATCTCCATCTTCCTCTTTTGATCACGTTACATTCTCCATTTCCCATTAACATTATCAATACTTTAAGTAATTAACATCATCATTCACTGTCGATTCTGCAGTGACCAGGCTCCTCCGTCGGCACTGCTAACTTTCGCATTTACGTTTCATGTTTGGTTATTGTAGAAAAAAAAGCAATTTAGTTCAAATTGGGATAATTTCGGTGGAGATGATTTGGTGGTGTTGGTAATGAGGATGATAATGGTGATGGTGTTGGTGGTGGTAATGAGGATGATAGTGGTAATGGTGATGATGATGATGTGATGATAAGATTGATAATAATAATGATAAGGATAACAGTAATAATATCAATACGAATAACAGTAATAACAATAATGGTAATACTGATATAATCACAAAAGAAAGAGTGAAAACGAAACGAGAATACGAAAGAAAGCGGTATTTTCCTCGTCCCAAGATCGATAGTCTTAATAATCGTTTTCACATATTACCCAACTGTTACACATTCAACACCAAAGAAGTATGATCAAGACTGGGCAAAAAAAAAAAAAAAAAAAAAAAAAAAAAAGAAGAAGGAAAAAAAAGAAAAGAAAAAAGAAAGCAAAAAGAAGTCAAAAAAGAAAAAAGAAAAGTAAAAACGATCCTTTCAACTTTTAAATATCTCGATACCGATCTTTAATTCCGATACCTCTCACGACGGCCTGTGTTTCCGAGACGTGCACTGGCCCCGGTAATTAACCTTTGTTCTACGCTGAATGCAACTTATTACAATATGCTAACCTCTGTTTAACGTCCCAGGGCCCGAGTTCTTGCCGTATACTTACCTTTGTTTAAGGTTTGCAGACTGAGGAGTTAGCGGCGACCGATGAGCGTTTAGAGCCTCGAAAAAAAAAAAAAAAAAAAGAAAAGAAAGAGAGAGAGAGAGAGAGAAAATAGGGCGAACTCGAACGCTTCTCGTTGCTGGATCCGGCACATTTGCTGGCGAGTTTGATGGCCGGATTTTGTAGAGGCGGGATAACGTATTCGTGGTGTATCAGGCTTGTGTGTGCGAGTGTGCGTATGTATGTGTGGCTGATGGGGCACTTTGCTTACACACACACACACACACACACACACACACTCACACACACACACACACACATACACACACACACACACACACACACACAATCACACACACACACACACATACACACACACACACATATATATACATACAAAGATAGATTGATACATGTATACTTAGGAAAGGCACAGCTCAGTGTCGGAGCACTGGCTTTGCAATTGTAAGGTCCCGGGTTCGCTTCTGGCCAGAATGAGTACTGGAATCAGCAAGTTGGGGTCAAAGTCGGGGCAGAAAGGAGCTATTCACTCTAACGCATTATCTCATGACGTACTCTTAGAATTTATGTTTTCCTATGTCCATACGTATATTTGGATATGGGATCAATTTTACACACACAAACACACATACACACACGCACACACACACACACACACACACACACACACACACACACACACACACACACACACACACACACACACACACACACACACGCGCGCGCGCGCACGCACACGCACACGCACACGCACACACACACATACACACAACTCACCGATGAATGAGAGATCCTCCATACGATCATTCCACTGCAAACAAAAAAAAGTTTTAGAACCATTGCTGTCATTTCAATACGAATTATTACTCTGTATTCTCTTGGCAAATTCCTACACAGCTCGTAATGCATTCACCATGATTATAAGTGCACCGTGCAGTTCACTTTCAAAGTCGTGAAGCTGTAGAACAAAGCTTGAGTTGAATCGGACAAGTCGAACGAAATCTGTTAGTGCAAAACAGCGTACATTCTGAGATACACAAGTGCCTATATGTATGCTTGCAACGCCTTCATATAACGGTGTTCTTCAGTTTGGGATTAACATACTTTAATCAATGCATGGAGATGGGAATGAGCTACTATTATGAATAAAGAAAATGCAATATATTAAAAAAAAAAACTAATGTACCTATATGATAATTATGATGATAATAATGGTAATAATAACAATACTAGCAATGAAAATAGTAGTAATGATAATGCACTACTGATAATGGTAGTAATAATGATAACACTATTTCTAATGGTAATTGCAAGAATAACAAGAGTGATACTACTGATATTAATATTACAGAAATATTGATATATCATTATCATCATTGATAGAATTAGCATATTAATAGTATTCTTATTTGGTGTCCATTAGCACTTGTTATTACAATAACTATTGTTATCACCGTTATTATAAATGCCATTGATATGTAATGAGATGATAATGATGGTAATGATGTTGACAGTGATAACAAAATGATAATGATAAGGATTACAATGATAGTAATAGTGAAGATATTAATAATAATAATAATAATAATACTATTATTATCATTATTATTATTATAATAACAATAATAATAATGATAATAATAATAATGATAATAATAATTAAAATAATGAAATTTATAATAATAATGATAATAATAATAATAAAAATAATAATAGTGAAAATAATGATAATAACAATAGTAATAACAATAGTAATAACAACAACAATAACTACAACAACATAAATGATAATAATAATAATAATAATAATAATAATAATAATAATAATGGTAATAATAATAATGGTTATGGTAGTTGTAGTGGTAGCGGTAACGGTAGTGGTAATGATAATGATAATAATAATAGTAATAGTAACTACAGCCACTAGTACTAGCTCTAGCACTAGCACTATTACTACTACTAATACTACCACTACTACTACTACTACTACTACTACTACTACTATGGAGGGGGGGGGGGGGGGGACTAGGAGACTGAGACTGAGGCCCCGCTGTAGGGACTGACCCAGCCTTGGACCTCGACCCTCGCCTCCACTAATCTTGCATGACCTTTTCTTCTCCTTCTTTCCTATTCCTTCCCTCTTCTATCCCCTTCTTCTGCCCACTTATCCTAATCGTTAACTCATTTTCACCCTTTTTATCCCTTTGACCAATAACCCTTCTCGAAATCCACAAACAACAGCGTCTTATGAATCAAAAAGCGTCTTATCTAGGTGTCTTCGCTCCCAAGCCCCGTAGATTATTGCTTTATTTTGAATACGCCGCTAACGACCTTAGATGTTCAGGCGGTAGAACATTTTTCAATAAGTAGAAGGTAAATACTTCTACTACTACTGCTCTTGGTAATAATATAATAGTAATAATAGTATTTATGATAATTACTTATTATCAATGTCATCATCATCTTTTCTTCAATATTTCATTTTTTTTCCTTATTTACTATTCCCACCATAATTAAAATTGTCAGTAACTTTGAGACACAGACCACGCAAACGAAAGCACTTATTGCACATGCAATTGTAGGTTAGCAAATCAACACAGATACAGTTAATATTCAGACATGCTTTTATACGCTTTATATATGAATTAACATATGCACAAACTCTCGCCATATTTATCATGAAAAAAACTATTATCAAACCGGGAATCATAACCTCCTCACGCGTGCTTGTGGTTCCTTTGACCTTTGACCCGTGCACTGACCTCCGATCCTCTTTCGAGCAATAAACCCACATCGCCGGAACTAATAAAAACCTCTTGGCGAGTGGGAGAGAATCGCACCTCCGCCTGGGAAGGGGTTTAGAGCGGCGTCGGATCCTCCCGCGATGATATTCGATTCCCTTTGATATGCAAATGGGCGGGAACATGATCAAGGTCTCTATTATCATCGATGGCTATTACATGGTGTCTTACCTCGCTGTTTTAACCGTTGTTTAGGCGGTAATAGAGCCTCTTTGTGCGGTAATAAATTCCAGAGAGGCTAAATATTTCCCCGTCTTTTAAAATGTTGTTAATGGAGAAGGCTTTGTTGTGATAGAAAGAAAGAGATGAGAGGGACGAGATGCGAGGGAGGGAGAGGACGACTGGGCGAGGGAGTAAGAGGGAGAGGGAGAGGGAGAGGGAGAGGGAGAGGACGACGGGAGAGGGAGAGGGAGAGGGAGAGGGAGAGGGAGAGGGAGAGGAGAGAGAGAGAGAGAGAGAGAGAGAGAGAGAGAGAGAGAGAGAGAGAGAGAGAGAGAGAGAGAGAGAGAGAGAGAGAGAGAGAGAGAGAGAGTGTATACACACGCACACATACACACACACACACACACATACACACACACACACATATATATATATATATGTATATTATATATATCATATTCTATATATATATATATATATATATATATATATATATATATATATAAACATATGATTGAGAATGAATATCTTCACAATGCAAGAGATGTATTTGACCGGTTTCGATTATATCTTCGTCAGAAATATTTCTAACGAAGATATTATCGAAACCGGTCAAATACATCTCGTGTGAAGATACTAATTTTCATTCAAATCTTTTCTACATTTGTCAACATGGATACGGTTCATATATATATATGTATATATATATATAAATACATATATATATAAATATATAAATATATATATATAAATATATACAAATATATATATACACACATACATATATGTATGTATACATAAATATGTATGTAGATGTATGTATATGTATGTATACATGTGTATATGTATACATATGTATATATATGAATGTACATGTATATATATATATATATATATATATATATATATATATGTATAGATGTATAAATATGTACATATATGTATATATACATATATTCATATATACGTATATATGCATATACATAAACACACACACACAGCTATGTGGGTATGTATGTGTATATATGTATATATATGTATATATATATGTGTGTGTGTGCATATGTATATCATATATATATATATATATATATATATATATATATATATATATATATATCTATGTATACACACACACACACACGAACACACACACACACACACACACACACACACACACACACACACACACATATATATATGTATATATATATATATATATATATATATATATATATATATATATGGCATAGAGACAGGGAGAGAGAAAGAAAGAAAGAAAAGGAGAGAGAGAGAGAAAGAAAGAAAAAGAGAGAGAGAAACATAGGGAGAGAGAAAGAAAGAAAAGGATATAGGAGAGAGAAAGAGAGAGAGAAAGAAAGTAAAGGAGAGAGAGAGGAGAGAGAGCGGAAGAGAGAGAGAGAGAGAGAGAGAGAGAGAGAGAGAGAGAGAGAGAGAGAGAGAGAGAGAGAGAGAGAGAGAGAGAGAGAGAGAGAGAGAGAGAGGGAGAGAGAGAGAGAGAGAGAGAGAGAGAGAGAGAGAGAGAGAGAGAGAGAGAGAGAGAGAGAGAGAGAGAGAGAGAGAGAGAGAGATCCCTTTGACGCCGCCCGCCCCAGGCAAGCGATCCTCCTTCGAAACAATCGCGGAAACACAGAATTGTTCCTTAATCTCAGCATAATGAGCTCTCGCCCCACGCCGCTTTGGGAGATGAAATCACATTAAAATGCTAAGCTCCCAGAGGCCGGCGCGCCCACGTGGGACCATAGGACTCTCCTGGGACAGCGGGATGCCGGTGGGCGGGGTCGCTGATTCAACACTCCCGAGGGACTCCTCTTTTCGAAGGACCCTCGTAGGATATCTAAACATTAGATGCGTATCCTCCATTTTCCTTGTTCGTTAAATGGCGTTTCTCTCTCTCTCTCTCTCTCTCTCTCTCTCTCTCTCTCTCTCTCTCTCTCTCTCTCTCTCTCTCTCTCTCTCTCTCTCTCTCTCTCTCTCTCTCTCTCTCTCTCTCTCTCTCGCTTTCCGCCGCAGGAAGGAAGAGGGTCAGGTCGCGGCATTTTCGCGAAGTATGACTGACTTGATGCGCTGGAATTCCTGACTTCACTCTTCACGCCGAGACAGCTCATTGCTTATGCAATTTTCCATAATGGCTTCGCAGTGGCTAACGAGGAGGCCACGTTCACGGAGTCTCCCAAGAGCAGGTACGATGCGGTTGAAAGTCGGTTATCCGTATGAAAGAACCGAATAACTAATTATGCAAATTGCGCGCTACCTCGCCGCGCTGCTAAGGTGGAGTCTCGGCCCCCTCGGGTACCCGTGTCTGCCCAGCGCGCGGGTCACCCTGTTAACTTCGCCGCCGCCCGACAGATGGAGCGCGCGGGCGGTGCTCCTGCAGAAGACGCCGGTTGACAGGTGGCGCTGGCGAGCCCCTGCCTGTCAGGCCGATGACAGGCCCACTTGCCCGTTAACGAAAAAGAGTCTTGGGTTTC
>NC_061851.1:10598235-10600735 GCF_019202785.1 Penaeus chinensis | reverse complement strand
TGCTTCTCTGTACCCCTGTCTGTCTGTTTCTCTCTTTCTGTTATGTCGTCTGTCTATCTGTCTGTTACTTCCTCTTCATCTTCCTCTGTCTCCCTCTTCATATCTCTCTCTCTCTCTCTCTCTCTCACTCTCCTCTCTTACTCTCTCTGTCCCTCTGTCTTTTTGTTTGTATCTCTGATTTTGTATGTCGTTTATCTATCTATCTGTCTCTCCCTCTTCATTTCTCTCTTTCTCTCTCCCTCTTCCTCTCTTTCTCTCTCTCCCAACATTCTAGAATAACACCAAATGGAACATCTGTTAATCCCTATCATTCTGTCACTATTTCAACTCCCGCAAAAAAAAAAAAAAAAAAAAAAAAAAATCCAGCATCAACTCGTATTGAAACATCTCCCATAATGACTACCTCGGCTCAAGCTCAGACAATGATTATAATGATCAGACCGTTTTTAACACGTAGGGACGCATCCATATTCGACATAATTCCACGTCTAAACAAACAACTCTATAATCTTACCGGCGATAACACTTTGGACTACGAAGATTTACCGCCTGGAAGTCATCTCGTCGACACATATTTGGCGAGATGATTAATGCGTTCGTCTAACAAGCAAAATCGAGGAGCATAACCCCCACTCGTTGTGATCACCTCCTGGGAACGCGGCTGTCGGTTTAACGCAACGCGCTCACGGGCAAATGGATTAAAAATAAGGGGGAAGGTTGGTGTAAAATGTTAACTATGGGATTCGGAGGATAGGAATAAAGATTATAAGCATAATGGGGAACGGTAGAAATAATGGCAGTTGTGGAAAAGAAAAGTAAGATCTTATGAGGATAAGAGCTTAGCACAAGTAGCAAATATAAATACTATTATCATTATAGTTTTGTAATAATCTATTATTTTTGTTTTTCTATTATAACTGTTATTGTTGTCATTATCTTTAATACTGCTACTACTACTACTACTAATGTAACTAAAACTGCTACAATGTATCATAATCATTACAATATGATTACTATTGTCATCTTCACTATAGTTATTATTGGCAACATAATCATCTAAACTAATACATTACTATTATCCTGATTACGGTTATCGCAAATATCATTACTGTTGTTTTTATTACTGTTATGCATATTATCACCATCCCTTTTATTATAATAATTATCATAATAAGGATAATAACAATAATAATCTGTATAATTTTGATTATTAGTATCATTATTATCATCATCATCATCGTTATTATCATTATTAGAATCATAATTATCCTTCTTGTCATTCCCATTATTGCAATTATCCTTATTATCATTATTATTATTATCATTATCACTATTATTTTTATTATCATTATTTTCATTATTATTATTATTTTGTAATAATAGTAATAATAATGATAATAACAATAATAATAGTAATAATGATAACAATGATTATTGATATTAATATTATCATTACCATTATTAGTATTATGTTAATTATCACTATTATAATATTTATCATTATTATCATATTTAACAGTATTATTAGCGTGATCATTATGATTACTTTTGTTATCATTGGTAATAATTCCTTTGACCATTGCTGTTGTTGATGTTGTCGTTGTTGTTGTTGTTGTTGTATTGTTAATGTAATCACTATCATTGATATTGCAAAAATTAAAATAATAATGATAATAACACTAATGATGATAATGAAATTATTATCAATGTAACTTTTATCAATAAGAATTACAATTTTAGTAATAATAAAGATAAAATCGACAACAACAACACAAACAATAAGGACAGTTTAATAATGATAATAACAATAAGGAAAATTATAATTAGTGATAATTGATTACCATTATTATCATTATCTTTATACCAATCACACATTCACTTACACAACATAATACTCAAACTCTACTGTCTCGTATACACGCACATGGGTTAGGTTAGGATGGTGGCAGGTTACCCCCGTGCAGGTAATTGACACGCTAGACGCTACCCAGGTAATTAAAAAGGCAAACTCAAGGTCATGAGGGGACCTTGGGGAGTTAAGTTATCATTGCAGCGGATTATTTGGTATGTTGTCATTATCATAATTAGCATTATTATTGGTATCGTTGTTATTATCATTAACATTATCACTGTCATTAGTATTGTTGTTATTGTCATTAACATTATCGCTAACATTATTATTATCTTTTAATCTTTATTATAACCATCATTATTATTAGTTTTGTCATTATCATTGATACTGTTAATATTAATTTCATCTCGACAATTATTTTCAACATCATTATTATTATCAACATTATTCTTCATCATCACTATCATTATTACGACCATTACTATCATTATCATTGTAATTATCATCATTATTATGACTATCATTATCAATATCACGTTACAATTGTACTTTTTTCGTCCGTCCGTCCGTCGCTTACGTTTTATGACTAATTCCTATTCCATATGACCGTGTAATAAATCTTTCAAATTGATATTCCATTGACTGCGA
>NC_061851.1:10558235-10565735 GCF_019202785.1 Penaeus chinensis | reverse complement strand
TTACGGTACAAAATACACACCTTTTTTTATCCTCTCTCTCCGTCAATGATAATTTTGTTATTAAGAGTATCCCGTTGCCATGATTGCGAGGCTGACAGGCAACAGCATCTGGCACAAGAGAAGTCGCCACCAGGTACGGCAACAGGTCACATTATTATACCAGGTAATGAGACCGGTAAGTTACCTGGGAGACGTACGTATGCTAATATTGCGGTTTAATCAAGAAAGTAAACAAGGACCCCCACTTCACACACACCCTTTATCCTTCCCCCCTCCTCCCTACTCCCGCCCCTCCTCCTTCCCCCCTCCTCCCTACTCCCGCCCCTCCTCCTTCCCCTCTTCCCCTCCCCCTCCCTCCTCTCTCTCCCAGCCCCTTCCTACTATGCACTTCTCCCTCCCCTTTTCCCTTGTCCCCATTCCCCCTCCCTCTCTCCCCTCTCCCTCCCGCCCCTCTCCCTACTATACCCTTCTCCTTCCCCTTTCCCCCTTCCCCCTCCCTCTCTCCTCTACTTCCTTCTCCCACCCCTTTGCCCCTTCCCCCTCCCTCTCTCCCCTTCTCCCTTCTCCCACCCCTTTCTCCTCCCTCCTTCCCCCTTCCCCCTCCTTCTCTCCCTCTCTCCCCTTCCCCTTCCCCCTCCTACCTCCCCCTTCCCACTCCCTCCGGCCATTTTCCTCACACGGGCATCAACAATTCTCGTGAAACATAAAGTCGGGTTCACTCAGTAAGTATTGTGCTGCGGCTCCCGGTGGCCTGGGTTAGCTTCAGGGGTGTAAATGGATGGTGAAGTATTCCTCGCTTCGTATAACTTTTTGCTTGCTTTTAGTTGTCTGTTTTGCGTTTCTTTTGTTTTGTTTATATATATCTATTTAATATTTACTTGGATTTGTTTTGTTTTTGTCTGCTCAGTTAATTCTTTGTCTCTCGTTGGTTGTGCGTCTGAAACTGTGTGTCGGTTTGTCTGTCTGTCTGTCTCTGTCTCTTTCTCTCTACCCCTTCCTCCTTCTCTCCCTCTGTCCCCCTACCCCCCTCTATTTTACTCTCTCAATCCCTCCCTCCTTCTCTCTCTCTCTCTCTTTCTCTCTCTCTCTCTCTTTCTCCCTCCCTCCCCTCGCTCTCTCTTTCTCGTATCCTCTCTTCCTCCCTCCCTCCCTCTCTCTCTCTCTCTTTCTCTCTGATTACACTGAAGTACAGACGCCAACAGTGTGATACAATCAACCCCAGTTCTTCCCCGAAATTACGGCCTGTTTCGTAAACGAAGGAGCTGGATCGCCTGCCGACAGCTTCTCCCCACGCACGACCCCACCCGATGGCCTCTCTCGTCGTCTGCTGTCTCTTGGGTCGTTCTCTCGGCACCTACATGTGTCTACGACCTCATTTAATTTCCTGTACTTCCCGGGATTTGATAAACTTTTCTTCTGGGATTTAGCAGTACTTGTTGTCGTCGTTTGTCATCTTGCTATCCGTGTAAGACCATTTCGAGAGACGTTGATGACAGAAGCACTGTCTTCGGATCATATTACCTACCACTTCGTTAACCACGGTCTCCCTCTTCACTTCTTCGTTTCTCGCCTCATTTTCTTATTCCTCCATACTCTCTCTCTTTATTCCTCTCCCTTACCCCTCATCCCACTCCCTTATCCTTTACCCTTTCCCCTTCTCCCTCTCCTTTACCTCTCCCCCCCTCTCCATTCTCCCTTACCTCTCCCCCCTCTCCATTCTTCCTTCCCCCTTCCTCCTTATCCCATACCCCTTCCCCCTCTCCCCTACCCCTCCCCCCTCCCCTCTTCTGCTGGCAACCGCGCAAATGCAAGAATGCAACTCGGGGCCTACACCCTTTGCAAGCCATATATGTGTCGAGCGCCGGAATAGAACAGACGATCCACTTCTACGACAAAAGAGAATTATCTGTTTCTCCGCCGGATCGAGACGAGGTAGTGGGCCTTATGCGGCGGATGCGAGCAATGGGCCGGGGATGCTGTCCTGTCTACGAGATAGGGGAGGAAGTGGAGGGGGTGGATGGGGAGGGAGGGGGTGGAGCGGGTGGAGGGAGTGGAAGGGGAGGAAGGGGTGGAGGGTGTAAAGGGGTGGAGGGTGTAAAGGGGGTGGAAGTGGAGAAAGGGGTGGAGGGGGAGGATGGGGAGGGGGGTGGAGGGTATGAAGGGGGTGGAAGGGGAGGAAGGGGTTGAGGGGGAGGAAGAGGTGGGGGGTGGAGGGTGTGAAGGGTGTGGAGCGGTTAAGTGTAGGGGAAGGGGGCTGGGAGGTGGAAGGGGTGGAGCGAGTGGAGGGGGTTGTGGAGGGAGGATGAGAGGTAGAGAGGGAGACAGAGGTGGTGAAGGGTGAGGGTGTAGGGGGTGATGGTGAGGGTGAGGGAGGAAAAGGTAAGGGAAGAGGAAGTGGAGGGGGAGGAGAGGAAAGGGTAGGGGAGAGAGGGAATGGAGGGATAGAGCTGGATAGAAGAAGGTGCAGGGGGTAGGGACGGGTAGGCAGAAGGGAGGGGATGGAGGGAGAAGGGAAAAGGGTGTAAGTTGTAGGGGAGGGAGTGGGGGGGGGGGGAGTGCATGAGGGAGTTGGCGTCGGTTCCGCTTTATCAAGATGAGGTGACTCGTTGCTGAGTGGAGTTTCAACCACTGTATTACGGAGAGCATCATAAACCAAGACTTACATTAGCTTGAAGTCCCCCTCTTCTCTCTTAATCTATTTCCTTACCAACTAGTCTTTCTTCACTACAGATATCTTCTAAGATTCTTATTTTTCACACACAGAATATATATATATATATATATATATATATATATATACATACACACACACACACACACACACACACACACACACACACATATATATATATATATATATATATATACATACACACACACATATATATGTACACACACGCACACACACACACACACATATATATATATATGTATGTATGTATATATATTTGTATATACACACACACATATATACATATACATATACATACATACATCCACACACACACATACACACACACATATATATATATATGTATGTCTATATATATTTATATATACACACACATATATACATATACATACACACACACACACACACACACACACACACAATCTAAAACAGTAATATCAAGACATATAAATAATAAAAGGAAATAAGCACAAGAGCCACCTCACTTAGCTCCGACAGCCTAAACTGCAGCCCTTGATCTGCAGACATTACTGCCTCAACCCAGCTCGGGCTCCTATAGTCTCTGCGTGTCTCGTTCTGTGATGTGTAAGACTGTATTGATCATGCTGTTACTAAATGAGAATGTTGTTCATGATTGTGATTATAGTGATGGTGATGGCATGATGATATGATGGGGTGGTTTTGGTAAAGGTGATGATGGTGATGACGAAGATGATAACAAATAATGATAATGGCAATAAAAAAGGGAAAAAGATAAAACAGTGGGTACAAGTTCATAATACCAGAATGACAAGAACATCAGCTTAAAAAAACCGAAGCAAAAACATTTATTGATGCAAAACCGCACTGCTTCTGTCTCTGCCATTCTTCAGACACTTGCAAACCCTTATCTCAGCCTCGCCTAAGGGTATAAAAGCCACAGCGCTCAAGAGACCAGGTAATTATGAACTTTATTGACTCGACCAGTCAATTGCCTATACTTGCTGCTGCTACTAACTCGCTGACTTTGGTGATTTCTCTCTTCTCTCTTTTTTTTTTTCTTAGAATTTATTTTGGTACTTTTTTCTCTCTCTCCCTTGTTGTTTTTTTTTAACCCTTTTATCGCCCTTATTTCAGAGTAAATGATCAGTTATGGAACCCGGGGAAAATGAGACTCGTGATCAACTGCACAATCCGGTGATAAATAATGTTTCGGCAAGTCGTTCCAATGGGATGGCTGTAGTTTCGGGAAATAAAAGACGATATCATTATAACAGGTTTCTTGGGCCAGGAATAACGGCCAGTTAGCAACCTGCCCTCTGATTGCCGTCCCATCAAATTATCCCCTTGATTAAAAGGGCTACGATCCTCAAAAGTGTAGTCAACCATTAACCACTATTGTCGGGTTTTGCAGTCGTTAAGCCGCGAGGTTTGTTTATAGCGTGTAGGCTGTCAAACCCTATCGATCCTTTCCTTTCTTCATTCCCTGATTGAGAGCGTGTAAGTTCGCCAAAATGTTCACTCTCCATTTATTTGCACTCGAAATCTGCATATTCTAAAAACATCTAACGAGTGTTAACGGAAATTCAGTCGGCTGGGCAATTATATGCAACTTATTCGTCTATCAGATCATTTTACCCTCGTGTCATATGTCACACTTTTTCGATTTGCTCGTGAAGTTTAAACGGATAAATTACCACCATTTGAGTCGACACAGAATAGCTAATTATCCAACTCTTATTAAAGTAGTTGATTCACGTGAAATTTTGCGATTAATGATGAACAACGAAGACGGTGTCGGGTCCTCTGGATAGAAAACAGTCATCCATCGTCAAAGCTACATATCGCAAATACAAGCAAATTCACCGCCATTTTAGATTAAGGAGAAAAATTTAAACCATCACACGATCTAGGTAAACATCTGTGGTTCAATGTGTAACACCGTCCACCCCCCTCCGCCCTCCCCCTCAAAGTGTATCAAATTCAAGTTCATCCATATGCAAATCTCCGTTTACAGACTTTACAGTTATTAATGGCGTTGTGATAATCTCAACGGACCTCCTCAAGCAGCGGAGTTAAAATCCACCCACGCGCGCGAATTTTCAACGAAGGAAGATGGGCGAGCTTGTGGACTTTCGCTGGGTTTTTATGCTCCCTCCCCCCCCCCCCTCTCTCTCTCTGTCTGTCTGTATGCTTGTATGTTATTCTCATTCTCTCTCTCTCTCTCTCTCTCTCTCTCTCTCTCTCTCTCTCTCTCTCTCTCTCTCTCTCTCTCTCTCTCTCTCTCTCTCTCTCTCTCTCTCTCTCTCTCTCTCTGTCTCTCTCTCTCTCTCTCCCTCGTCTCTCTCTCCTATTATTAGACTCTCAAATAAAGAACTCTGGGGTTTATATCAATAGAGATGGAAGATGAGAATATTCTAAGATTTATTTTATAGTTTATGAAGGAAACGAATGACAAAGAATCAGGGGCAACGAATTTCGCGCGCGCTGAAATTCTTTTGTTTTGGTCGCATGGTGAACACGAAAAGAGTTAAGCAATGACGTTGTGCATCAACATAGTAATTAAATATTACGCTACGAAGAGCAAAAACTTAATTTTCTGCTTTTATTTCTTTATATTATGTTACATATGGTTAAGGGAATCAATCCCTTTTTTGGAAATTCGCTTTACCATACTTTCTTAATAAACCACCTACGAAAAACTAGCACCTCTTAACTAAAAAAAAAAAAAAAAAAAAAAAAAAAAAAAAAAAAAAAAAAAAAAAAAATGAACATCAGCATATCAATCGACCAAAAAGTACAAATACAAGAAACAAAAATAAAAGTAAAAACACGAAGATCTTATATTCACTAATCTTCAACCTTATTATTTACAAGGATGAACTCGTCGCTGATTGGCTGCTTGAGTGATGGGGGCGGAGCAACTTCTTGGGAGGGCGATGCTCACTCTTTTGTCAACACGCCCTATTTACAGTGTCCGATTTTTATGTCTCTGGCTGTCAGATGTTGATAAAAGCTTTCAGTTCAAGAGGGTTGTCGTTGGCTGGAAAAAAATATGGATAAAAGTTGTTTACGTTCACCATGTAGGACGGAGTAGGATGAAAAAATATAGAGGGGGAAAGGAGGGTTATTACTATAACAATAGGAATGTTAGTAATAAGCATAATATTCAGGAAAATGTTAACAATAATAATAGTAATAGTAATACTAGTGTTGATACTACTACAAAATAGTAGTAGTGACAATAATAATGACAATAATAATAGTAATACACAATGATGATAATAATAATAATAATGATCAGAATAATAACATTAAAGAAATAATGCTAATGCTAATGACAATAATAGTGATAATGATGTTAATAATAATAATGATAATGGTAATAATAATAACAACAAAAACAACAACAATAATAATAATAAAAATAATTTTATTAAGAGTAATAATAATAATAACAAAGATGAAATAAAAAATGATGGATATGACAATAATGGCAATGTTAATTACAATAATCGTTATGAGAATAATAATAATAATAATAATAATAATAATAATAATATTAATAACAAAAATAATGATGATAACGAAGAAGATTATGAAGATGAAAATGAAGATAAAGATGAGGATGAATATACAGATGAAGAGAATTATGATGATGATGATGGTGATGGTGTTGATGTTGATGATTATGATGATGACAATGCCAAAGCTAATGCTAATGCTAATAATGATAATAATAATAATAATAATAATAATAATAATAATAATAATAATAATAATAATAATAATAATAATAATAATAATAATCATCATCATCATCATAATAATAATAAATGATAATGATAATGATAATAATAGCAGTAGTTGTAACAATAATAATATCAATACATATGTTAATAATCATAGTAATATTAGTGCCAATAATAATAATAATAATAAAATAAGGATAACAATGATAATAATAATAATAATAATAATAATAATAATAATAATGATAATTAGAATATGACATAGAAGAGGTGATCTTCGAATTTCTTGCACACGTAATTTCAAAGCTGCAAGATTGTCGATGTTGAAAAAGAAATATAAAGCTCGTCTCGCATCGTCTCTGAGTTCGTACTGAAGCAGTTTGTGACTTTAATAATATAATTCTCTCGAGTTTTTATTCGAAGGAGGAAAAAGCTGAGAGAGAGATCATATGTAAAGGAGAGAAAAAAAGGGAAAAATAGGATGCTGAAGAAAAGAGATGATAATGAATGAAAAGATAGTATGATAGTTTAATGTTATTCATGAACATACATTATTTACTTATTATTTGATTGGTTTGGGATTATATTTTGTACAGAAAAAGGTTGATTTGACAAAAAAAAAAAAAATACACGAGCACATTCAATTCGCGCTCCTAGGATATCAATATCATTACTATTTCGAAACAATTTACAAAAAAAAAAAGAAAAAAAGTAGTGAAAGAAAGAAAGAAAGAAACGCACATTTAGTCCCCTTTCCCAATAAAATATATCATCACTATCCCGAAATGACTTATATAGAAAATGAAAGCAAGATATAAAAGAATAACAAAAAATAAAAAGCAAGGAAAAGATATGAATGGAAAAAAAAAAAAGCAAGAGAGAAAGAGACAGAGAACAAAAAAACAAAAAACAAAAAAAACGAGCGTATGATTTACCCCTTCCGACCTAAATCACTCGTATTTTCTTTTCCCCCAACAGAGCAGCGCGCCAAATGAACCCAGCCGAGCCCTCAAGCGATAAATTTCCCAGCCGCTGAGCATACTAGGAGCCCTCAGCAATAAATCGCCATGCACCCTC
>NC_061851.1:10535735-10538235 GCF_019202785.1 Penaeus chinensis | reverse complement strand
AATAATAATAATAATAATAATAATAATAATAACAACAATGATGATGAAAATAATACTAACAACAACAACAACAATAATTATATCAATAATAATGAAAATAAAATAATGAACATAATATCAATAATAATAACAACAATAATACACTTACTAGAAACAATTAAACAGCAGTAATAGCATCAATTAGAACAACGTCGATAGTAATAACAAACATGAAAAAAAAAAAAAAACCATTACAATGTATTTCCTCTTCTACTCACATACCTCATTATTATTCATTACCATATTTTTACACCCTACATTTTTCATCAGATTAGGTTTACTTCCTAATATTATTTTTCTTCCTTTTTCCACGCAATCTAAATTATAGTGTCGTGATCAGCTCTGTCCACAGTTCTCATTCTGGGCAAAAGTGTTCGAACAAGCACGATTTATGACTTAGCGATAACGGGGGTAAATGTTTTTTTTCTTTTTACAAGGTCGGGACAGTTACGGCAAAAATTGGTTATTTTTGTGTTTGTATCCCCCTTTCTTTTTCTCTTTATTTTCTTCAGTTTTTCTTTCTTATTAGTTTGTTTTTCTCGTTTCTTCTTGCATCTGTTTCTGTTTTATGTTTCTCGCTTTTTTTTTCGTTGAAATTGTACGTGATCGTTTTATTTATCTGTGTGTTTGTTTATACTGGGGGGCCCATTGCTGATTTGGTTACAGAGGGTCTCCTTTGCATTCATGAGACACGTGATCAAAGAGGAAACGAGTAAACATAATAAGAGAAAGAGAAACAGTAGTAAAAATACAAGGAAATGGAAAGGAAAGGAAAAGGAAAGAGAAAAGGAAAAAGGGAAAAGGAAAAGAAGAGAGAAAGAGAGGGAAAGGGAAGGACCCAGCACCGAAGATGACCATCCCGATAACAGTTCGGCGTCAAGTAATGTCGCTCATGATCATTATACAGTGGCTACCTGGTAAAGCGTTGCCATTTCTGACTATAAAAGGCCAAACACTCGCTCCATAGTCCAGTCGATCAGCCGGGAAATTTATCATCGAGGAAGACCGTGCCGCGGTGGAACGGCGACCGATTCAATTTGACCCTTAGGACAGCAGGTGATAAGGGCGAGATGGAACAGCCAGAGGCGCGGAATTCAGTCGCTCTTTCCCCCCGCGCGTCGCCCATATCAGCTGACGTGCCTGGCGGGTTTCCAGACCTTCTAATTTAAAACTATAAATCACTAAGAAAACAAGTTCACTACAGTCATTTTAACACCATGTTGCTCCAGGCTGAAGGAGGTGGGAGAGGTCGGAGGGAAGGGAGACAGGAGGGAGGGAGGGAGGGAGGGAGGAGGGTTGAAGGAAGGGAGGATGGAATGAAGGATGAAGGGAGGAAGGGTGGAAGGAGGGAGGGAGGAAGGGGGTAAGAGAGGATGGAAGGAGGGATGAAGGGGGGGGAAGAGAGGATGGAAGGAGAGATGAAGGGAAGGGTGGAGGAGGTATGCAGGGAGGGATGAATGGATGAAGGAAGGAAGGAGGGAAGGAAGGAGGGAAGGAAAGAGGAAGAAAGGAGAGAAAGGAGGGAGGAAGGAGGGATGAAGGGAAGGGAGGCAAGAAGGAGAGAGGAAGGAGGAATGTATGAGGGATGAAGGGAAAGAATGAAAAGAGAGGAAAGGAGGAAGTGAGGGAGGGAGAAAAGAATAGATGAAGGGAGGAAGGAGGAGAGGTAAAGGGAGGGAGAAAAGAATAGATGGAGGGAGGAAGGAGGAGAGATAAAGGGAGGGAGAAGCATGAGAGGCTGAGGACCACGGAGGTGCAGGTGGGGGAGGTGATACGGAGGTAGGAGAGAGAGGGGGGGGGGGGGGGGGGTCAAAACACCGGGGGATCCAAGCGCATCTTGTAGGAGGTTTGGCAAGCCAGTCCATATTAAAAGACTGACGTGACGCTGCTTCGTGGCATACTTGTCTGGAGAAGCAAAGCAGAACATTATGGACAGGAGAAGGATAACACACCTATTTAGATTCTTGTGTATTTGTTTATGTTTCTTTTTCTTTTTTTAATATATATCTTTTTATCTTTTTATTGTTATTTTTTTGTATTAAATATGCATTTTTTTACACAAAGTATATGGTACACATTTTCTTTTTCATAATTGCATTTCATTTTTGTTTCTTTTTTATTTGTTTGCTTTATATTCATCTATCTGTCTAGCCATCCGTCCATCCATAAGTCCAACCATATATGTATCTATCTATCTTCCTATTCATCCATGCAGCTGTCTATCTACTTGATTATCCATCCACATTTCTATCTGTTTATCTATCTACCTGCCTATCTGTCTATTCATATACTCACATTTATTCATCTATTTATTTATATTTCATATCTATTTATATTTATCTATTTATCAATATTTCATATTTAACTATCTAATCATACATGTATATGCTCGGACAACTATTATAAGAAAAGTGCTCAGCAGTGTTCATGTCTCATTGTGTGGCTTCAGCCCAAGACAAGA
>NC_061851.1:10500735-10505735 GCF_019202785.1 Penaeus chinensis | reverse complement strand
GGCACTGCACCGCGGAAGCATTTCGCGTAACTTCTCGAAAGCGCAGTTAATCTGCCGCATGCGGTGCCGCTCACGCGTGTTAGCGGTCTTTCTGCGGTACTTCGAGAGGGGCGCCGGCCGTGACTTCGGCTTCCGTTTGTCCTGGATGTTCCAGTCGGCGTCGCAGCGGCGGCGAGCGTGCAGGGAGCGGGGGCGCAGCTGGTACTTCCCGGCGGACGACCCTCCTTTGGAGTCGTTCTGATTTCTGTCCGGGTTGGTTTTGTCGTCCAGCGAGGCCCTTCCTCCCTCCCTCACTGCCGCCTGATTGGATTTTTTGGTCATTTTCGAAGAGAAGGATTAGGAAGGATGCTCAAAGAAAGGCTCTTCCTCCGTTGCCTCACGCAGCGTCAGGATCTTCCTGGCTCCTGCGAAGGGAAACAAAATTGTCGAAGTTTAAATACACAGCAGTAAATATCTAATATAAAAACACTCATTTGCAGACAACCATTAAAACATATAAATAATATAAACAATCTTTTCCCTGCATTAAAAACACACAACATTGATCTTCGTTGAATAAGTTCGACCGCAGGAGTTGAAACACTCGCTGTCCTTACCCGTGAGAAAGACGTCCCGCGCCGTTTCGCAGGAGCAAACTGAGGCCACGTCCAGTCAGCGTAAGGGTTGGCGGCCCACTGACCAAATCTGCCTCCCCTCCCCCGCGCACACATGACTCCCGCTCCCCCCTCTCTCCCCCCCTTCCCCCTACGACCCAACACCTGAATATATCCCGTCTTGATGCCCCTTCCTGTGGGTACTGCCCCTGTACCCTCCCCCCCTCTCTCCGCCATTCTTATTCCTCGTTACAGCAATCTTCCTTCTTACTGTTTCTCCTGATGGGGTGGGGGGGAGGGGGTACATGAATTAATCTTCTTACATACAATCATTTGTATTTCTATTCAGCTTGTTAATTTAATTTCATTTCCAATTCTCATTTTATTTGTCTTTCTTATCATATCACTTTTCCAAAATCCTCTTCTTCTTTTCAAAATCATCCACGGAACTTAACTAACTTCTTTTAAGCTTGTTAAGCAAAACACCTGTTACTTACCATAACTTACGGATCAAGATTAATCATTATTCTACCCCGAATAGATATTCTAGATAGCGATTAAAGTGACCAAAATAATCTCTATTTCTCTTTCTTTGTCGCTCTATATCTACTTGGATATGCAAATAAGTAAAATGAGTCTCTGATGTGCGTAGATATGCATATACACATCTCTGGATCTCGGCGCGTGTGTATTCATGTATGCATATATGTACGTATGCATATATTCATTTATGTATGCTAAGAGTACGCATAAACAGATGCATTTACATACAGTTAGGTAAAAAAAATCAAAATATAAAAAAAAAAACCTACAACACCAGCATATTTTGAATTTTCACTGTGTTTTGTTCGAAGTAAATGAGAAAATGACAGACCGCCTTGTCATTGTCATATATATTTTTTAACAGGGTGGCGTTCCTATTTATTTTTCTATTTGTCTGTTTATTCAGTCACATGCATTACTTTCATGCATATCTAAAGGGCCGCTCCATTTACCACACAGGTTTAAGAATATAATTAAATAGTTCGTCTCTTAAATAATCATATTAGAATGATCTAGGGCAATGCTATAATTAGTATTGATATAATATCCGTTGATCATATTCAAATTTATAATTAGTATTGTCATTATTGTTACATTATTGCTATGCATAGATTTATAACAATCACTATTGATATTATTCTTAATGTAGTTCTTTATCAAAGCTTTATTGTCAAAAAAGATTAAGTCACAGAGGCACAAGACAATGCTCGTGTTAGCATTAACATGATCATCGTTGACAATTCGTCATCTTCATTCCTATAATCATAATCATTGTTGGAAAATTTCATAATCGTAATTATTAGCGTCGTTCTTGTCGCTATATTTGCTTTTCTGGAAAAGTTAATGATATTATTAATTATAGAAACAACGACTTTATTATAATGGCAATGATGTCAATAGCGATATTTTCATCAATTACCCTCTTTATTATCATCATCTGTTTGAATGTAACAATTGGATAACAATTGTAATGAGGATAATGATAATTATCATGGCTTCCAATATGGTTACAAAATAACAATTATTCGTCTTACATCCGTTTTCACTGTAATTATTATTACTATAGATAGTTAATAATACTCATAACGCCACCATCAACACAATCAATACTTACTGTACATTAATGGCATCATACCAACTTATACTGTAGCAACGTATCACAATCAAGCTTAACCTGCTCCATAAAGGTAAGGTTCAACATCAGAGCCTTGGAAAGCGAACCCGAACCCACATGATCCCAACTTCCCCCTTTGGTAGTAGGAAGCCCCTTTACCTTCCTCACCAACCCCGCGTAAAACCTCCGAACCTCACGCACTCCGAGTAAGGAATCTCCAGGCTGCAGCGCAATAAGTTAGTCCTTAATTGAACCGATCGCCGGCGGCTCTCTCATTACTCAGCGAAGGAATCAATATATCCTGACAGTTTTAAAGGCCCCGATCCTCCTCCTGCCTCTTCCCGTAACACCTTCCTTATGAGTCCGTCTGACCTTGGGAGGCAGCACCAAAAAGGCCTCTACCTTATATGGGACTTCGATATTCGTCGGTGTTGTACCTGTGTGCATGTTTCTCCGCTTACTTAAATAGGAGGGGAGGGCGTCGTTTTTTTCGTTCGCTAATGACGGATGGAAAGAATTAGATTGGTGGCTTGGATTAACGGGATTGATATAGCGTTATAGCGAAGGGGAGTGAGTGTGTTGAAATGTTCACTTCGAAAGGAAGTTCTGTTAGAAATCACATGCGATTCAGGAGTTGGTCGGAGATTTTAACTCTGACAGAGATAGTGATCCACGCAGTTCGTAAGGAAAATTTTCGAACACGAGATTTGTAGATTTCTTCTGAGATATTAACACCCACTGCCAATCATAAGATTTGATGAATGGCAATTAAACCCTTGCTCTCTTTAAAAAAATAAGGCAATTAGATACTTTTGAAAAAAATACCTGTATTCATTGCCAGCGCCAGTTGATTGTGTTTCTGCAGATAATCACACTGCTCTGTAATCACTTTTTTTTTCAATATTAAAATACGCGATAACAGCCTAAGGAAAAGTGTTAAATATGGTTTGTTTATTCAATGCATTTTTTTCTCTTTTAATGGCGAGTATGTACACAATTGCCCACTTATATCAACTATATCTCCTGCACTTCAGTATGTATTAATACCTCCTTCCATATAACATACACACACATATGTGTATATATATATAGTGTCTGTATTCTGAAATGTACAGATAGACATAGATAGATATACATAAGCATATAATAGAGTAAGCCCCCAAAAGGCGTGCAACCGCTGCCCTCACTTCATCAAAGCCAGCATGTCGGCAGTACTGTGTGCTAATACCGCCTCGCATTTCCATGGAATTGCCATTGAGGAATGAGTCTGGCCTCCCTGCAGTCCCGAGGGCCGGCCTGGCCCCCTCCTCCGCCGGGCCATCTCCCACGTGAGGCGTCGCATGGCCATCAAAGGCTCGCCCTGCGCAGCCACACTCGCCCTGTTGAATGGCCATCGGTCTCGATCTGAAATCTGGTTCCTCGATCAAGCATTCAGATAAATATTTACGATTTGGGGGAACAAGCTAGGATTCCTTTGCTGGGAATATTGGCAAAAAAAAAAACGACGGAGATTCAAATCCGCGATGTCGCTGGCTCGTCTTGGTACTGGGAAACGTACAAAATGGTTTAGTTGTTATTTACGTTATTCTATTAATTTATTTGTCTGTTATATTCATTAAAAGATGCACATGTATTTTGGGTATGAAAGTGACCGATGTCTGGTCCTTGAGGGCAGTTTTCGTTTTTAAAAAAGTCTGGCACAAAAAAATATCGTTCTAGGCCGTGCTATTGCTTTGTTCGGTGTTAAACAGGGCGCGCAAAATCGCCGTTTTGCAAAGTGGTGTTATCCGACACATTCGTGAAAAACATCTCAAAGAATCTCAAGTGAAATAAATATTCTTGCTCTTTTCTTTGCTACCACTTAACCTTTTTGCATCTACAATATGCATAACCAATACGCATAACCAATCACCTTCGAATATTACACGTGCAGCATATCCCTTACACAAGTACTTTCAACCCACAACGCTCTACGGATGACATATTCAAGAACTCTACATTGCCAAGCGAAAGCAAGCCCGAGGAGACCAAGCAGCAATGCCAGAGGACGACTCCCGACATATCTGACCTTCGGCTACAACCTAGGCCACAAATTATTCCCAAGTGACTATGTGTCAACCCCGCACGCGGACCCCTTGTCTCGCCCTGTGATAAGATCGCGTACAATCGTCCCTGGAAGAAGTCTGTGAGGGATGTAGTGATGTTTAAAGTATAGAGATAGATATAAATACACGTTAAATGCATGTTATTTTTATATGCAGTGTAATATCATGTCCGTTCTTTCCTCCTATACTTCTTCTATTGGATTAAGGATCGGCAGGGCTGCATAATAACTGGCTGGGCTCTGCGTGTGGGCTCGAGGGTCGATAACATGTAAAATGTTCGAATCTCCCCGACGCCAAACTTGGCTTTGTCCATCTCTAATTATACCTTCTAGTGACACCGCCGGGACCACTGCTAACAAGACAGGGACCAGCGAGTCTTAGTGTACGCACTCTTTACCCTTCCTCCCTCGATGTTACACTAATAAACGAATGTGAAGCTTTGTTACAGTGCGCTTCGGGTTCTCCTTGGCTGCCGAGGGAGACGCTGCCCCTGTCCCCTCCAGCTTCTCTTGGTCTGGTGCTGAAGCGAAGGGGGAAATATGAACTTTATTGTAAGTGAGAGATATAGGAAGTACTTTATTTATTTGGTTCCGGCTACCGTTGTTTGCTTCTCTAAGATTGTATTTATTTGATTTCCTTGCTTTG
>NC_061851.1:10463235-10470735 GCF_019202785.1 Penaeus chinensis | reverse complement strand
TGACTGAGAAGACAAACAGATTGACAGATAGAGAAGACGGCGAAAAGATATATAAAAAGACGGATAGATAGATAGACAGATAAAGCAGACAAACAGAAAAAGCAGATGCGTAGATAAAGAGAGGTTGATATATCAGATAGTCAGAGACAGATAGAAAAGGCAGGTATAGACAAGCAGAAAAAGATGATAGATAAATACAACAAACAAACAGGCGGTCCGCAAAACAGAATAACAGAGAAAGAAGTAGACAGAGAAGCAGAAAGACATATATAAAGACTGGCGAACAGGAGATATAACAGACAAAGAAACACGGACATAGAAACAATAGACAGAGAGACACAAGGGGAAATAAGCGAAATGAAAATTTTGATTATGATTATGATGTTGATGATGATAATAATGATAATAATAGAAATAATAATGATAATACTGTTGAGGACGTTGATGATGATGATAATGATAAAACTGATTATAATGTTGATGATAATGATAAAACTGATTATGTTAATAGTAATAATGCTAATGCAAATGATGAAAAATAATAACATTGATAATACTGATGATAATGGTAATGGTGACAATGATAAAAAAAATGATAATGATAACAATGACAAAAATAAATAAAAAAATTAGAAGTAGTAGTAACAGTAATATTGATTATAATAAGGATAATCATAACAACAATAGCAATAATAACAATAATAATAACAAAAATAATTAGAACTAACGGGACTCATGGTAATTCCAGGAACCTTCCTCCCTATTATCTCCTTTTCTCTTTCTCTTTCTTCCTATTTTTCTCTGTCCCACTCTGCCAACCTCTCTCAATTTTCCTTAAATACACTCCTGCCCACCCACTGCAAGCCCTACATCTGCCTCTTCCTACTGTCCTTCTCTTCCTCTTCCCACTTTCCTTCTCTTCCTCTTCCTACTTTCCTTCTCTTCCTCTTCCTACTTTCCTTCTCTTCCTATTCCTACTTTCCTTCTCTTCCTCTTCCTACTTTCCTTCTCTTCCTCTTCCTACTTTCCTTCTCTTCCTCTTCCTACTTTCCTTCTCTGCCTCTTCCTACTTTCCTTATTTTCCTCTTCCTACTTTCCTTCTCTTCCTCTTCCTACTTTCCTTCTCTTCCTCTTCCTACTTTCCTTCTCTTCCTCTTCCTACTTTCCTTCTCTTCCTCTTCCTACTTTCCTTCTCTTCCTCTTCCTACTTTCCTTCTCTTCCTCTTCCTACTTTCCTTCTCTTCCTCTTCCTACTTTCCTTCTCTTCCTCTTCCTACTTTCCTTCTCTTCCTCTTCCTCTCCTCCACGCCCCTTTCCCCCTTTCCCTTCCCCCTTTTTTCTCAGACCCTCTCCCTTTCCCTTTTCCTTCACCCATCTCTTTTTCCTCTTAAAATCTCTTCCGTCTCCCCTTAACCATTTCTTCTTCGTCTTTAAATCATCTCCGTTTCTCCTTCCCCATCTTCCTTTTCTCTTGAAGTCCCTCCCTCCCCCCCTCCTTCTCCGGACGAAACGCAACTAAAATTATAATAATAATCATGATAATGATACTACTACTACTAGGAGTACTACTAAAATGATGGCAAATATGATAATAATAATGATAATGATGATGATGATGATTCATAATGATAATGATAGTGATAATGATAGTGATAGTGATAATGATAATGATGCTAATACTAATACCAATACCAATAACGACAACAACAATAATAATAGCAATAATGATAATAGAAATAATCGTAATAATGATATTGATACTAATGATAATAATAACAATAATAATAATAATAATAATAATAATAATAATAATAATAATAATAATAATAATAATAACTGCAACAACAATCCTAATAACGATAACAAATATCATGATAACAAAAACATAATAGATAATAATGACGATAATACAGACGATGCTGACAGTAATAATAAGGATATTTAGTTTACTTGATATTGTTATATATACCAGAAGTAATAACAAAATGAACCTCTTTTATTTATGATAACGAAGAATTTCTTACCATTAACAGCCGTAAGAATATTCTTCGTGGAAAAAAAACCTGTTTAATTCTTAGGTTCAACAAGTTAAGTGGAAGTGCAGCTACTTGTTATATGTACCCAGGATACTACTGAACACAACTACAATAAATATCAACAACGATAATGGTAATAAAAACAAAAGGTAATCACAATAATAGCAAGAGTGAACAACACTAATAAAAACGACAAGAACAATCAGAATTACTAAGAGTAATAAGGACATCATTTAGACACTGAAATATTACCCCCCTTGTTACACACGTGTTATGTTTTGTCTCCGTTAACACTGACTGATCTACTCAAAGGTCAGAAAGCCATCGGCCAGGACCACATTATCAGTCACGGGCGCTGACTCAGCACTTCCTTCGCTGAGCCTGGGACCGTTCTGCTGACTCATGACGTCATACCGGACAAATTATGAGCGAGGGGAAAGTTTTTGGCCTCTCGACCTTCTCCTCTCTCTCCTAATGCCTTCGAGTTCCGACCATGTAATATATACAAGACTTATGGGATAGGGTGATTTGCGTAGTGCCGGTTTCGACGCCGACAAAGCTTTTTCTCTCTGTCTGTCTGTCTACATATTTATCCATTTACGCATATACAAATCAATCTATATATCTCTCTGCTTAGCCAGGTAGCTAGGAAGATATTTCTTTTTCATTCTCGGTCTCTCCGTCTTTCCCTCCCTCACCCTCTCTCCCTCTCTCATGCGCGCGCTCGCGTAAAGAAGACGACCATAGTAAATCATCTCCAAACAAAATAAACGCACATATTTTTATAGATCAACAAGATGGCTTCCCTAAAATACGACATTCTCTTGCCAAACCTGGAATTTGGCAAGAAAAAAAAAAACATTCATTAACATTTTTGATCACCTTTTTTACTACCTACTAACTACTTTCGACCTGGTGTGAACATCGCCCCTTTAACGCTGGGTCTCCAAATATGGCGATTGAAGTAGTTGTAATTGTGAATAATTTCGATATTATCTTAATAAGTTTTAATGGTTTAATGGCTTTTATTTCACCTCCCTTTTCTTTCCCATTAATTAAGTGCTTGATTCGCTCTCATCAGATGGCAAGGAAATATTGTATATTTTTATTTCTTTTAGACAAAAAAACGTGGAAGGGATTGAGTGAGATATCGTGGGATATTCGGAGGAACAAAGAGGAGGGAGGAGGGAGGGGGGGAGGGAGAGGGAGGGGGAGAGAGAGAGGGAGAGGGAGGGGGAGAGAGAGAGGGAGAGGGAGAAAAAGGGGAGAAAGAGAGAGAGAGAGAGAGAGAGAGAGAGAGAGAGAGAGAGAGAGAGAGAGAGAGAGAGAGAGAGAGAGAGAGAAAGGGGGGGGAGGGGGAGGGGAGAGGGAGGAAGAGAGAGGAGGAGAGAGAGAGAGGGAGAGAAAGGGGGAGAAAGAGAGAGAGAGAGAGAGAGAGAGAGAGAGAGAGAGAGAGAGAGAGAGAGAGAGAGAGAGAGAGAGAGAGAGAGAAAGAGAGAGAGAGAGAGAGAGAGAGAGAGAGAAAAGCAGACAGAGAGACAAATAGAGACAGTGACAGAAACAGGGACATAGGAGAGGAGAGAGACAGAGAAAGATAAGACAAGAGAAGAGAAGAGAAGAAAAGAGAAGAGAGATAAACGAGAAAGAGAGAGAGAGAGAGAGAGAGAGAGAGAGAGAGAGAGAGAGAATCGCCTCCCCCCCCCCCCCTCCAAAGCCTGGCAAGTGGGCGGGAAAAGGATCTTATCTTCCCACGACTTCAGTGATTTGCGAACTCTCTGCCAGCCTGGTCGCCACCGTCTGTGTCGAAGTGCAAAGGGGCGGAGGCTATTATAAATTGTTTTTTTTTTTCTTTATCTGCATTTTTATTCGATGTACGGATCACTGTTGTCTAAAGCCGGGTGCATAAGAAAGAGAAGATGGAGCATTTGCTTAAGTGCATGAGAAAGAGGAAGAAGGGAGAGAGAGAAAATCCTTTTGTCGATTTTATATCAACACGAGTCCTCTTCTTGGTCTTTCCTCCGTCCTTCCCTCTTTCTTCCCCTCTCTTCTCCCCGTTCCTTCTCACGAGACCGTAATTGTTCATTTCCACCTTTTGATCTCCTTGCTTCACCTCTGACCCCCTCTGTGGTAGTAACTTACATCATCGGAACTAATAAAACCTCTTCACGCGAGGGAGAGAATCGCACCTTCGAAGGGTTAGAGCGTCGGATCCTCCACGATGATATTTGATTCTCTTTGATATGCAAATGAGCGAGAGCATGATCAAGGTCTCTATTATCATCGGCGGCCATTACAGCTTGTCATGCTCGCTGTTTTGCTCGCAGTTTAGCCAATAATTGATCCTTTCATGTGGCTTCGAAGCACGCGATGCCGTGTTCTCTTTGTGATACGGACGAGCAGGACTAGATCTTGCATGAGAGTTATGATACAAATTTCGATTCTCTCTCTCTTTTTTTTTATAGTTTTTTCTTTCTTTTAGCTTCATCGATTCATGACTTTCTGCTTTATTCGCACCGCAAGAGCATCGGCCTTGCGTGGGAGAGAAAAGCTCGAGCACTGCTCGCCAAACCGCTTCGAAGCTTCGACCTGCAGAACAAAACCGAGCGGATTAAGCCGAACAATACCCGCTATCCCGGTGTTAATGTCTCGCGCATGTGCGGAATGTAACTCGGGTTCGAACTCGCGCGCTCTAAACGTTCCAGAAGATTCTCGAGAGGTGGAGGAACTGCGGTCGTGCGAAGCGGGCCGAGAAACACGACTCGCCCTGTACGACCTCGTCATAAAGCTGGTCTATATTTCAAAACATGGCCGTTTATGGCCTAGACAAGCCTCCTCGGTGCAAGAAGGACGCGACTGTATATCACTGATCAACAAAGATTCATCTAAAGCCTGCGCTGTATTCCCGGGAGATTTCAATACCGCACAAGTACCAATCAAAAGCATACGACCCCTCCCCCCCCCCCGCCAACCCCCACCATCTCCTCCCTCTTAAAATCTTCCAGCGAAAAAATAAATAAATACAATCCTCAGCTACGAACGCGGAAGCCGTCGCATAGGCCTATCACCTCGTATTTATATAAGAGGCGATCAGCATAATTAAATTCCACGTTCTCAATACGGATGCGGTAATTGGACCTCAGGAGCAGGAGGGGGTGGGGGTGGGGGGGTCTGATAGCGTGCGGCGAGCCCTCCCAGTGGCGGCTATCGGCGTGCACGCGGGTGATCTTGTTAACTCAG
Source organism: Penaeus chinensis (assembly GCF_019202785.1). NCBI lineage: Eukaryota > Metazoa > Arthropoda > Malacostraca > Decapoda > Penaeidae > Penaeus > Penaeus chinensis. The sequence continues at coordinate 10,465,462 of NC_061851.1, read as the reverse complement.
CACCGCCCGCTGGAGGTGGGTGTTAAGAGGGGGGGAGGGGGGGTTATAGCATGGGTGGGAGGGGGTGCAAATAAGAGGGAGGGGGGGAGGGTCACATGGCATGAGTGGGAGGGGGTGTAGATAAGAGGGAGGGGGGGGGGGAGGGTCACATGGCATGAGTGGGTGGGGGTACATGTAAGGGGGAGGGAGGGATTATAGCATGGGTGGGAGGGGGTGCAAATAGGAAGGGGGAAGGGTTTCACGGCATGGGGTGGGAAGGTGTGGGGTGGGGGGTCACAGCATGGAATGGGAAGGGGTGTTAAGTGGGAAGGGAGGGGTCATAGCATAGGGAGAGGGGGTGCAAATAGGAAGGGGGAAGGGGGTACTACGAAGGGGTGGGGGGGAATACATACCATAGGTTGGGGAAGAAGGGGTCATAACATGAATGGGGATTAGGCAAGGGGGGTGGGGATGGGAGGGAGGGGGTGGGGATGGGAGGGAGGGGTGGGGATGGCCTGAGAAGAAAGTACTAGAGGACGAAGGAACTGTATATGCGAATAAATGGAAGTAAGAAAAAAATAAAGAAAATGACCAGGGACTTCCAAAGGTACACAAGCATAATCAATAAAGTTAGTAGAGGATAAACTCTGTAGTAGTAGTAGAAGGTAATAACTGTAATAGTAGTAGTAATAGTTTTTAGTAGTCTCAGTACTCACAGTGGTAACTATAATAGGAGTTTATTTTGTAGCTCTGATTTCCTAAAACAATTACAATAGAAAAAAAGAGAGAAAAAAAAGAAGAGAAGAAAAAAGAAAAGGAGAGAAGATAGGAGAAGAGAAGAGAAGAGAAGAGACGAAAAGAGACGAGAAGAGAAGAGAAGAGAAAAGAGAAGAGAAGAGAAAAGAAGAGAAGAGAAGAGAAGAGAAGAGACGAAAAGAGACGAGAAGAAAAGAGAAGAAAAGAAAAGAAAAGAAAAGAAAAGAAAAGAAAAGAATCGAAAATAAAATAAAATAAAATAAAATAAAATAAAATAAAATAAAATAAAAGAAAAGAAAAGAAAAGAAAAGAAAAGAATCGAAAATAAAATAAAATAAAATAAAATAAAATAAAATAAAATAAAATAAAAGAAAAGAAAAGAAAAGAAAAGAAAAGAAAAGAAAAGAATCGAAAATAAAATAAAATAAAATAAAATAAAATAAAATAAAATAAAAGAAAAGAAAAGAAAAGAAAAGAAAAGAAAAGAAAAGAAAAGAATCGAAAATAAAATAAAATAAAATAAAATAAAATAAAATAAAATAAAATAAAATAAAATAAAAGAAAAGAAAAGAAAAGAAAAGAAAAGAAAAAATAAAATAAAAGAAGAGAAAAGCTAAAAAGGTAAAAAAACAAGTTGATAAATTACAGATAATTGTACATGAATAAGATTTTAAAAGGAAAAACTTGAATATTTAAAGAGAAAGAAGGGGGGAGGAAGAGAGAAGAGAGAAGAGAGACCTAGATGGAAAATAAACAGGAAAAAAGAAAAGAGAAAGGTGAATAAAGAGGAAAAAAGGGAGGAAAAGAAGAGAAAGGAAGATATATAAAGCAGAAAAAATAAAAGAGAAAGAAGGAATAGAAAATAGAGAAAGAAGGAGAAAGAGTACGAAGAATAAAGAAGAAGAAAGAGAGGAAAGAAAGAGAAAGAATTAATCACAGAATAAAGAGGAAGAAGAAAGGAAAAAAATGACAAAGTAGACATAAAGAATAAAGAGGGAAAAAGAGAGAAGAAGAAGAGAAAGAGAGACACAGAGAAAGAAAAGAATAAAGAGGGAGAGACAAGGATATATGAAAAAAAATCGCACAGTCCAAGAGATGCAAATACCCCCCCCCCCCCCATCATGCCTGATTAAACAAACATTTTTATGTAACTATCCTTCAAGAATCGTCTTTCCTGGGGACGGTAAACACAGAAGCTTAATCTAGACTGAACTTCATGTATACTTCCGCATAAATGAGAAGCTTAAGAGCAGATAAACGAGCCAGATTTCAGGGACGAGGAGAGGAACCAAAAGTCGGACTTTTAGAATGAGATGCACGATTTCATTTGCATGATTCCCCCCTTCCCTCCCTTCTCCTTGCCCTTCTCCTTTCCCTTTCCCTCTCTCCCTTCCTCTTCCTTTTCCCTTCCTTCATCTTCCTTCTCCTTCTCCCCTCCCTTCCCCTTCCCTCCCTTCTTCTCCTTTCCTCCCTCCAATTTCTCCCCTCTCCC
>NC_061851.1:10438235-10440735 GCF_019202785.1 Penaeus chinensis | reverse complement strand
GGCCAGGGTTGTTATCTCGCAATGGATCGTAATATATCAGAGGAGGATCAGCACAGGCCATTGTCTCTCTCTCTCGCTCTCTCTCTCTCTCTCTCTCTCTATCTGTCTGTCTGATTCTCTCTCTCTTTCTCTCTCCTTCTCTGTCTGTCTGTCTGTCTCTCCTCTCGCTCTCCTTCTTTCTCCCCCCCTCTCTTTTCTCGCTCTTTCTCTCTTCCCTCCCTCCCTCCCCATCTCTCTCTCTCTCTCTCTCTCTCTCTCTCTCTCTCTCTCTCTCTCTCTCTCTCTCTCTCTCTCTCTCTCTCTCCCCCCCCCCCCCTCTTATCTCTCTCCCGTCTCTCTGTTTCTATTTCAGTCTCCATCCTTATTTTTGTTTTGTCTGCCTATTTGTCTCCCCCTGTGTCCCTTTCTCTCTCGGCCTCTGTTTGTCTGTCAGTCTGTCTCTTCATACATATGTGTCCATATGTTATTGATAGAGGACACGAGTCATTACTAGGGAACACTGGAGCATTTTTTTTTTTTTTTTTTTTAACGTAAAGCAATTGTCAGAAATCTTTCTCCTCCTCGAATCCATCTCCGCATTTTTATCCTTCTCCGTTCCCGTTATTAATTTTCCTACATTTCCTTGCTATCTCTATTTTCTCGTTAGCAAGAGGATTACATGGAAGAAGTACGGTAAATAATGCGAAAGACAGGTAGCAACCAAAAGCCAATTAGTAAGGAAAAAATATTGTATTTTTTTCCACCTCGGCAAAAGTGCACTTCAGTCGTTGGTGGTGATTAGCTAAATACAACGTGTCTGAATAACAACATTATGTTTCGAGTAATTATCTTCGCCAACCTGTCAACTTGCCATCAATCATTGTCCACCTGTTAAGTGCACTTCGACCAAAAAAAAGTATGGTCTTTTAGGTCAAAATACGGTTGGTTTTGAGAACTTCTTGGGAACACATGTCCTCGTGCAAGAATTTGGTAATGGACCTGCTTAACCTTTAGCCTGACAGTGTTCAAATATGGAGGCGACGATGCTACATTTCCACACACTATCCGGACGAAAATTAAAGCCTCTTTATTGTACGATGTGGATTTAATTCCCATATACGAACATTCTACATCTCTCTCTTTTTCTAATCCTATCACTCGCTGTTGGGACAAACGCCCTTTTTTTACCATCGTTACGGTAACATATCCCTTTTTTTTCTTTTTTTTTCACTTTACTCTCTCTCTCGTTGTGGTAAATGTACGTCGTTTTTTTCCTCTCGGTCTACCACATTGCTGCCTCTCTCATTGCAGGGACATAAATCTCCCACGTTTTATTTGTTCCGTGACTGATTCAGTATCGGTTGGGATTGTCGCCTTTCCAGCCACTCTTTTACAAGGGCCGTCGGCCGTTCTAGCGAGGTCTTGGACTCGTGGGAGATCATACTTAAGAAGTTTCGTCTCTTACGCTTCTTCTTGCTTGTTCTTTGTGTTTCTTGTGTTCTCTTTTTTTCGTTTTTTTTATATTTGATTTTGTTTTGTTTGTTTTTTTCCTACCTGTTTGTATATTTCATTATTTTTGTCTGTCATTCTCAGTTTTTCTCTCTGACTGTTTCTGTTTGTCTCACTGTCTGTCTGAACTTTAGTCTGTGTCTAACCTGACTTAATCTCGCTCTATCCCCCCCCCCCCTTTCTCAATCTATTCATTTCTATCTATCTAATTTTTGTCTGCTTTGTTTTTTCTCTCCATCTCTCCTCTTCTGATCCCCCTCTCACATAATTTAATTTTCTCTTTGTCTGTATCCCGACGATTTTCTTACATGCTCCCGAGAACAGATCTAGGAATGAACGTCTCACTCTCTCTCTCGCTCTCTCTCTCTCTCTCTCTCTCTCTCTCTCTCACTCTCACTCTCTCCTTTCTTTCTTTCTCCTCTATCTCACTTTCGCTCCTTCCCTCCCTCTCCTCCTCTCTGTCGCCTCTAATAAACACCCCTTTTCCACGATACTTCTTTTACGCGGAATGACAGAAGCGATAAATTCTGGATACGCTTTAGTGGCCGGTAAGCAGACAGGCCACTAAAGCGTATCCAGTATTTACACACGTAACACCAGCTCGAGATTGCTTTGATTACGTGTTTTATTGTCCTCGTGTGCCTTATCGCGCCGCTTGTTTGTATAATTCTAATCTCGTGAGTTTTTTTTTTTTTTTATATCTCGATGCTTTTTTCTCGTTTTTTTTTTGTTTTAATTGTTCTCCCTCTTAAGTCTTTTAAGTGTTAAAGGGAATTAGGTTTACAGGTGTGAACGTCTTGGAAACGAGCAAAAAGAAAAGCCAAGATGGAAGTTGTGGTCTAGAGCGTATCCTTAATCAGTGAATGACAAGAGTAATTGCACGAGTAATGAACCTGAGACAAAGCCAATGTTGTTATAGAGCTTCTCGCCACCCTATCTCATCTCGCCATCTTTGTCTTGTTCCCCCTTTTTTTCATCTTCATTATTTTCTCTATTCTTTATTGTTCATTTC
>NC_061851.1:10423235-10425735 GCF_019202785.1 Penaeus chinensis | reverse complement strand
TATATGTATGTATATATATCTATCTATCTATCTATCTATCTATCTATCTATCTATCTATCTATCTATCTATCTATCTATCTATCTATCTATCTATATATATATATATATAAATAATCTGTTTTCTTTTGTCATTGATCTGATCATCACAAGACTAAAATAGAGTAAAATAAATGCACAAAATGGAATCAGCTCACGTCAACAGAAACGTTTCCCTTGAGGTGTGACCCGCAACCTGTCAACACGAGACTCGACCCACCTGAAGCGAGATTGTTGTTTGCATACGGAATGATCGCCACGGTATATGGAGTCTTGTTCATTACAAATTCATTTTCATATGTACGAATGCAAAGTCCGAATGCCATTCTATTTTCCCCGACGCTTTTCTCGTCTATTTATACTTTCCTCATTTGTCTTGCTTTTATTACTCGCTATCCATCACTCTTTCCCCTCCTATCCTCTCCTTCCATCTAAATTGGATGGACAGCTTCTCGCATGTCACCCGAGCGAGTGCTTGCGCGCGAGCATATGCGAGAGATAGGAGGGCGTGTGGGCGGCTGGGGACCGAGGGTGATGGATCGCCTCTCGTCCGGCTAGTGGATCGGGCTGTCATCGTAGCTCTGGCACCCTACGAGGACTACTGTAAACAAACTCATTATTTAAAAAGGAGAGAGAGAGAGAGAGAGAGAGAGAGAGAGAGAGAGAGAGAGAGAGAGAGAGAGAGAGAGAGAGAGAGAGAGAGAGAGAGAGAGAGAGAGAGAGAGAGGGAGGGAGAGAGAGATAGAGAGAATAACAAGAGAGAGAGAGAGAATAAAAATAGAGAGAGAGAGAGAGAGAGAGAGAGAGAGAGAGAGAGAGAGAGAGAGAGAGAGAGAGAGAGAGAGAGAGAGAGGGGGAGAGAGAGAGAGAGAATAAAAGAGAGAGAGAGAATAAAAAAGAGAGAGAGAGAGAGAGAGAGAGAGAGAGAGAGAGAGAGAGAGAGAGAGAGAGAGAGAGAGAGAGAGAGAGAGAGAGAGAGAGAGAGAGAGAGAATAAAGAGAGAGAGAGAGAGAATAAAAAGAGAGAGAGAGAGAATAAAAAGAGAGAGAGAGAGAATAAAAAGAGAGAGAGAGAATAAAAAGAGAGAGAGAAGAAAAGAGAGAGAGAGAGAGAGAGAGAGAGAGAGAGAGAGAGAGAGAGAGAGAGAGGGAGGGAGAGAGAGAGAGAGATAATAAAAGAGAGAGAGAGAATAAAAAAAGAGAGAGAGAGAGAGAGAGAGAGAGAGAGAGAGAGAGAGAGAGAGAGAGAGAGAGAGAGAGAGAGAGAGAGAGAGAGAGTGAGAGAGGGAGAGAGAGAGAGAGAGAATAAAGAGAGAGAGAGAGAGAATAAAAAGAGAGAGAGAGAGAATAAAAAGAGAGAGAGAGAATAAAAAGAGAGAGAGAAAGAAGAGAGAGAGAGAGAGAGAGAGAGAGAGAGAGAGAGAGAGAGGGAGGGAGAGAGAGAGAGAGATAATAAAAAGAGAGAGAGAGAATAAAAAGAGAGAGAGAGAGAGAGAGAGAGAGAGAGAGAGAGAGAGAGAGAGAGTGAGAGAGGAGAGAGAGAGAGAGAATAAAGAGAGAGAGAGAGAGAATAAAAAGAGAGAGAGAGAGAATAAAAAGAGAGAGAGAGAATAAAAAGAGAGAGAGAAAGAAAGAGAGAGAGAGAGAGAGAGAGAGAGAGAGAGAGAGAGAGAGAGAGAGAGAGAGAGAGAGAGAGAGAGAGAGAGAGAAAGAGAGAGAGAGAAAATATAATTTCAAATCCCGTACGATAAAATTATGAGGACGATATAGAAAGTTGATTCATTTCGTTTGCATTAGCGGTTGATGGTGATTTTTTTTTATTTTCTTTTTTCTGAGATATGGAGACCGCAATGTCTGCAGGCGATATTGGCAACTGTTGTACCGGATCGCGGACATGATTTTCTGTCGCTGTTCAATATTCACAAAGTTGGCGCACAAAAAGAAGTTTTGAAAACGCAAGAAACGGGTTGTCAGTTGAGGGAAAACACCTATATTTTATTTGCTGTCATCATTAGAGCTTAAAGACTAGTAATAAATTTGAATAATAAACTTCCAATTAAGTTTTTTGTGTTCTATTCCTATATGCTTTTGCGCAAAAAGTGGGTAATTTAGGTTTATTTGCACAAAAAGTGAAGTCCATAATGTGTGGTTAAGTGTCTATTTGCCATGTGTTTGTGTGTGGCTGTGTACATGTAGGTATGCCTGTGTACGCGCATAGGTATGTCTGAGTGGCTGTGTACGTGTGTAGGTATGTCTCTGTGGCTGTGTACGTGTGTAAGTATGTCTGTGTACGTGGGTAGGTATGTCTGTGTGGCTGTGTACGTGTGTAGGTATGTCTGTGTACGTGTGTAGGTATGTCTGTGTACGTGTCTAGGTATGTCTGTGTGGCTGTGTAAGCGTGTAGATATGTATGCGTGGTTGTGTGCGTGTGTAGGTATGTGGCTGTGTATTGTATAGTGTGCTT
>NC_061851.1:10408235-10418235 GCF_019202785.1 Penaeus chinensis | reverse complement strand
CGGTGTATTGTTGGGAAAATTCAAATAGGTAAGTAAATAAAACAGCATAATGGCTTTTTAAGGAAGCGACAATGACACGCATATGTAACTTCAGGGCAAACATGCGAAAGCCGGTTTTATGTAGAGTAACTACGTAGAGAATAAAGCAACGCTAATCCAACTCTTAATGTTAAAGAAAAAAGCTCGGGAGGTGATGACGTCATTACTCGTCCGTTTATAAAGACTTTTTCTGAATAAATGCTGTTCAGTTATTTAAATATTTAGATTAAACTTTTTTTTTTCACATGCTCCTTCATAACTAATACTTACGTTTAGTGTAAAAACAACGGAAGTTATGTGTGAATATGAAGTCAAATGGAATTCATTCAAACACAGTATTTACCGAGTGAAAAGTAAAAGTTGTAATTGTTTTCAGAGTTATCTAGCATGTTCATGTTCTTTCTCCGCAATATCTTTACAAATAATAACTGTATAAAAGTATATGAATTCTTTCTACGTATATTCTTAACATACAACAGACGTTATATGAGGCATTAATTAAAAATATCATCCCAAACGAACATTTTTCTGAGTTGAATATGCTCTGCACATGCGCATTACAGACGATGGGCGGAGCAATAACAATGACATAACACTTGGACAGAGCTGACAGCAAAACCTTTAACGTTAACAGTTGAATTGGCGGTACAGAAGAGGCCTTGTGGTTTACATTTTCTATATTAAAAAAAGAAAAGAAAATGAAAAATATATATATATATATATATATATATATACACACATATATGTGTATATATAATAAATACACAGAAAAGAAAACCAAATAAAAAGAGACAAGCAAAAAACTTCAAGACCGCAATACAAAAAAAGGCAAAACAAAACAAAACAACAAAGAAGTCATTCCACTCGGGGGGGAAAAAAAGCCACCGAACGGCAGGGAAAAGAAAACGAGGCTCTGTGTCCATTGTTTACCGCCGTTCCGTCCAGCGTGGCCACCCACCAATCCCTTCCTATCACTCACTTCATCGCCCGCTCATGAAACCTCATCTGGCCCTCATGACAGTCATAGGCCAAGATAAGACTTCATGGCCGTCTAGGGGGAGGCGGCTCGGGTCATTAAGGCGGGTTTCTTTCCTTTCCTTATGGCTTCGACGACCGTAATGGTCAGGCAAACCGCGATAAAACGAACGCTTTACCCAACGCGCTGTGGTCGCGACAGCTGGTTGGAAGAAGTCTGGAAAATGAGCTTTATGACGCAGGGTGTTAAGGCTCTGTTTTGGGTGTTTTTATCTGGATTGATATTTAGATGCACGCTTGAAAGATTAGAATAACAAAATAATTATGTTGAGGATAATAGTGCTTTTTATTATTGTCAACATATAACTTCTCATCTTCACTCAATTTGGTCAACGATATATATATATATATACACACACATACACACATACATACACATACATGTAAACACACTCACTGTAAACACACACACACACACACACACACACTGTATAAACACACACACACACACACACACACACACACACTCACACTCACACACACACACCCATATATATATATACATATACACATATATACACATACATACGGTATATTCGAACACATAAAAGCACGCACGCTCGCGCACACACGCACACTCACACACACACACACACACACACACACACACACACACACATTTGTGAAAAGAGAAAGAAGTCAATTATATCTTGTGATTATTCCCTGCTCTGTTTAACTACCTTTTAATTAACAGTTCTAACTTGTCTTCCTCAATACTGATAAAATAATGACAGTAATGGCAGTGAACGATATTAGTTCTAATGTTGCTATTTTAATAATTATTGAAAATTTGCCTGTGATGGCTTTATACACGACAGAGATAATTTTGGTTAAAGTGACATCTTAGTTTTATTCTTAAATCATTATTATGTTTTTTGCTAAGTGACATTTTGCGATAATGACGGTTTGATCATTTGTATTGATTGATTATTATTATTAATATTATCATGGTAATTATTATAATTATTGTTATGGTTGTCATTTATGGTTGTTTTTTTGTTATTAACACTACTACTATTATTACTATTACTATTAGTATTATGACGTTCGTTTTCACCATCATCAGTATTACTATATTCACTTAAGAGACGATGTTTCCGCCTCTCTTTTTTTATTTATTTGTTTATTTTTTTATTTATGGATGATTAAAATGAGACAGACTTTCCATGTTGGATCAGCTGGTTATAATTACTATCATAACCATTACTATTGTTTTTTATCGTTAGTTAGTGATTTTCATGGTGTCTGTTTTAGCTTTAGAATAATTGTATTAAAGTACATTTCTATTATACACACTAACACACTTAGACGCACAGATACACACGTACACTCACACACATAGGCGTATATATATATACAAATATATATATATACACAAATATATATAAATCTCTCTCTCTCTCTCTCTCTCTCTCTCTCTCTCTCTCTCTCTCTCTCTCTCCTCTATATATATATATATATATATATATATATATATATATATAAAACAACCCGAAGTGACCTTGGTTCGAGGCCCGGTCAGGGAAGGCTGTTATATATCTATATCAATGCGGCATTGCATTAGTTCCCATCTTTCACACACACAAAAACACATGGCGAGTTCATTTTAATTTCCTATTGTGGCTAGTTTTCCAATATATATAATATATATATATATATATATATATATATGTATATATAAATATATAATATGTGTGTGTGTATGCTGTGTGTGTGTGTGTGTGTGTGTCTATATGTATGTAAATATATATATATATATACAAAATATATATATATATATATATATATATATATATATAATTATACAGAGTCCCTGCCTCGCCACGGTATATGTATATGTACACACACACACACACACACACACACACACACATATATATGTATATATATATGTATATATATATATATATATATATATATATATATATATATATATATATATATATATATAAATGTGAGATGGAGAGTAAAACAGAATTATGATGGTAAAGAAAAACAGACCATAAAGAATTATAAATTCATTACCGACCCGCCAACAAAAAATATGCTAATCAAGTGAACTGTCTCCAAGCACACGTACCTTTATCCCCCTCCCCACCTTCCCCATCCCCCTACCCCCATCCTCCACCCCCCCTCCTCCTCTCCCCTCTTCCACCAGCCCCTTCCTCCTCTCCCCCCCTCTTCCACCCCTCCCTCCTCCTCTCCCCCCTCTTCCCCTCCCCCCTCCTCCTCTCCCCCCCCCACTTCCACCCCCCTCCCTCCCCCTCTCCCCCCCCCTCCTTTCCCCCCTCATCCACTCCCCTCCCGTCTCCCCCCCACTTCCATCCCTCCTCCTCCTCTCCCCCCTCTTCCACCACCCCCTCCTCCTCTCCCCCCTCTTCCACCACCCCCTCCTCCTCTCCCCCCTCTTCCACCATCCCCTCTTCCCCCAGTCCCCCCTCTTTTACCCCCCCTCCTCCTCTCCCCCCTCTTCTACCCCCCTCCTCCTCTCCCCCCCTTTTCCACCCCCCCTCCTCCTCTCCCTCTTCTTCCACCAGCCCCCCTCCTCCACTCCCCCCTCCTCCACCCCCCCTCCCGTCTCCCCCCCCTCTTCCACCCCCCTCCTCTCCCCCCCACTTCCACCAGCCCCTCCTCCGTCTCTGTTTGGCTTCCCAGACTCCCTGCCTCGCCACGGTAACAAAGCATCGCCTAATTCCGTTCGTGGCCGTATCTGATAAGGTGCCTGAGTTACGGCCGCGCGTCACGGCTGATGAGCAATGACACCTCAGCGGCACCGGACGTTCCTGCGTCGACTTACGGGGGAAGCGGGACTCCTCGCTCGCCCTTACTTGGAGGTGCTTCTGTTTGCCTCGTGGAAGCACGCACCTAGGTGTACACATGCGTACGTACGGGAGCATATACATATATTTTCATTAAACACATACACAGTCATGCTCACACGCACAAAAACACACATACATAAGCATATAAACAAACAAACATACACAGATATTGTATATACATGGATGTGTATATATATATATTTTTTGTTTACATATTTATTCATATATACATATATATGTATATATATGTATATGCATATATATTTATATATACATATTTATCTATATACACATATATAAGCATATATATATATATATACACAAATGTATATATATATATATATATATATATATACATATACACATATATGTATACGTGTATATATATTTATATATACATATTTTTTAAATGTATATATATGTATATATATGTATATGTATATATACATGTATACATATACACATACGTATATTATATATATATATATATATATATATATATATATATATATATATATATAAGCGAGATAGAGTGAGAAAGCGCGAGAAACTACAAGAGATCAAAAGATCGAAGAAGAAAAAGACAGCAAGATAATACAGTCAACCAAAACAATTCGGATAAAACATCACCATTTACAGATGAAACGCGATCTCTCTCGTCTTGCCCCATTCATAATTTTTGCGGAGGCGCCGTAAAAATCTGCCATTGTCCAGTGCGTCGACAATGGGGGAATATACTTGTCTTGGCAATTTCCCTTCCTTTATATCGTCACCTAAAAGGAGAGAGACGTTAAGGAAGAAAGGAGACAGTGTTTATTTATTTATGTATTCATTTATTCAGTAAATAAATAAATATATATATGTATATGTCATATATATTCATATATGTGTATATATGTATATATATACACATTTACACACACACACACACACACACACACACACACACACACAAACACAAACACAAACACACACACACACACACACACACACAAACAAACACTCACACACACACACACACACACACACACACACACACCTACACGTACCTACACATGCGTGTATATCGCATATATACCAACAATGAATAACGAAATACCAGAAAAGACTCCTTCATCGCTCATTCACTCTCACAAGCTCTTAGCGTTTGCACTTAATGTATCCCCGAACCGGTAGCCAGGATCGGCTCTTGAATCTAAATGACGTCGCTATCATTAACTTCCAATTAGATAAGTTCCGAGCGTGTTTTCTCGGAACGGGATTTTCATTAATTGATTTCGAGTTAAAAAAAGAGGATTTTTTTTTTAGTTATTTAATGAATGAGAGTGAGAAATCAAATGTTTTAGTATGATGGCCCGTTGGAAATGTTGGGTATTGATGCGTGGTTTAGAAAATAAAAGGATAAGTAGATAAGACATAGGAAATTGATAAAGTAGCAGATGAAGTGGAAATAGATTGAGGCGAGTGTGATTTCTTTGTTTTTTAAGAGGGAGTATTTATATGTGGTTCCTCTTTCTGTCTCTCTCTCTCTTTCTCTCTCTCTCTCTCTCTCTCTCTCTCTCTCTCTCTCTCGCTCTCTCTTACAGACACACACACACACATACACACACATGCAGCCCCCCACATACATTCAATAAAAAAAATATATATATATACATACATATACATGTATACATATAATATAATATAATATATAAATATATATATATATATATATAAACATATATATATATATATATATATACATATATATATATATTTATAGACAGATGCATACATAATATGACTATATATACATCTACATACATACACACATATTTGCAAATCTACACATTTCCCCACTTTCTCTTCTCCCTTGTTGCCTCTCTTTACACGCGTCTCCCTTCCCTCCTCTTCTTCTCCTCGCACATGCAACCTCTCCCGCAGCCGCCACACCGCCGCCAGGGAGGGCAGGGAGGTAACTGTCTCCCGCCCAACAAGGGACACGATTTATATGATAGATGACATTGATTAATCTCGCGGCTAGGCAAGATATAGAGTGAGAGGAGGTGAGAGTTCTTGGGAGATGGATAGATGGGTGGGTGGGTAGATGGATAGGTGGATGGATGGATGGATGGGTGGTTGGGTGGGTGGGTGGGTGGATGGGTGGTTGGATGGGTGGATGGGTGGATGGGTGGGTGGTTGGATGGATGGATGGATGGGTGGTTGGGTGGGTGGGTGGATGGGTGGATGGATGGATCGATGGGTGGATAAATAGATAGATAGGTAAGTGGGTAGATTGACAGATAAAAGAATAGAGGTATTTGATAGATTTCTTTATAGATTTATGTATGGAAGAAGAAGGTAGGAAAGAGGAGTTTAAAAAATAGAGGAAGAAACAGAGACAAAATTGGATCACTGTCTGTGTGTCTGTGTATATGAAGGTGAATGTGTATCTGCATCTATCTCGTACGTACAGGATATGTGCATGGTTGTTTGTATGTGTGTGTGTGTGTGTGTGTGTGTGTGTGTGTGTGTGTGTGTGTGTGTGTGTGTGTGTGTTTGTGTGTGTGTGTGTGTGTGTGTATGTGTGTGTGTGTGTGTGTGTGTGTGTGTGTGTATACATGTATATCCTTTTATGTTTGCATGTATGTCTGTATATATTTATGTATATATGTTTTATGTATATATGTACAGTATGTACATATATACATATGCCTTGATTGCTACGAGCACCGAATTTCTGTTTTTTCCTGTACATCTACAATAATTACTTTTTATTTTTATTTTTAAAAAATTATCTTATCTATCTATTCAAGCAAGCTAGGTCACTAGACTGCATGCTAGGTCACTGTACTGCAAGCTAGGTCACTGTACTGTAAGATAGGTCACTGTACTGCATGCTAGGTCACTACACTGCAAGCTAGGTCACTGTACTGCATGCTAGGTCACTGTACTGCAAGCTAAGTCACTGTACTGTAAGTTAGGTCACTGCACTGAAAGCTAGGGCGCTGTACTGCAGGCTAGGTCACTGTACTGTAAGCTAGGTCACTGTTTTACAAGCTAAGTCACTGTATTGTAAGCTAGGTCACTGTACTGCATACTAGGTCATCGTATTGCAAGCTCGGCCACTGTACTGCAAGCTAGGTCACTGCAATGCAAGCTAGGTCACTGTATTGCAAGTTAGGTCACTGTACTGTAGGCTAGGTCATTGTACTGCAAGCTAGGTCACTGTATTGCAAGCTAGATCGCTGTACTGCAAGCTAAGTCACTGTACTGTAAGCTAGGTCATTTTACTGCAAGCTAGGTCACTGTACTGCAAGCTACGTCACTGTTTTGCAAGCTAGATCACGGTACTGTAAGCAAGGTGGTTGTATTGCAAGTTAGGTCATTGTACCCCAAGCTAGGTCACTGTAATGTAAGCCAGATCACAACACTGCAAGCTAGGCCACTGTACCGCAAGCTAGGTCATTGTACCCTAAGCTAGGTTATTGTACTCCAAGGTAGGTCACTGTACCGCAAACTAGGTTACTGTACCACAAGCTATGTCATTGTACCCCAAGCTAAGTTAGTTTACCCCAAGGTAGGTCACTGTACCGCAAGCTAGGTCATTGTACCGTAAGCCAGATCATTGTACCACAAACTAGGCCATTGGCGAAGTTGTTAATTAATTGTCGTAACGCAAACATACCTGTTGATGCTGCCAGCGCCATTCGCCTTTTGTATCCATTCGTTACTTGTTTCTTTTCAAAGCGTTTTCTTGTGTTTTTTTCTTATTCGTATTCTTACTCTTGATCTTATTCTCATTCTTTCTCTTGATCTTATTCTTAGTCTTATTCTTATTAACTTTTTTTTCTTATTCTTATATTTATTCTTATTGTTATTTTCATTCTTATTCATATTCTTATTCTTGTTCGTATTGTTATCATTTTCATCATTATCACTGTTATCATTACCTTTATTATTGTCATAACTGTCATTATTTTGATTCTAAGAAGAAAGTGATTTAAATAGTTCTGCTTACTATTTTTTTTTAGAGATCTATTCTTCTGAAATGTTGTGGGGAACAATCTCTCTCTATCTGCCTGCCTATCTATTCATCTCATTGTACATGTACACACAAACACACACACACACACACACACACACACACACACACACACACACACACACACACACACACACACACACACACACACACACACACACACGCACACACACACACACACACACACACATACACACACACACACACACACACATACACGAACACGCGCACAAACACAAACACACACACAAACACACACACAAACACACACACACACACACACACACACAAACACACACATAAACACACACAAACACACACACACACACAAATAACCCCACTCACCCACACAAAATTTATCCCACCGACATTCCTCCTCCCCCATCCCGCAAAAAACAACAACAAATAAATATACAAATAAATAAACAAACAAATAAATAGATAAACAAAAATAAAATATATAAAATATGGACCTTCGCAACCTGAAGTAAGGAATGTGTATGAATGAAATGAATGAATGAAATGAAGTTAGGTGTTCATGGCGACCGAGCACAAGGGCGGAACCTGTACAGCGGGCGAGAGTAACGGCAGATCTTGACTGGGGCGGGAGATGAGATGCAGAGGAGAAAAGGAGGAACTGCCGATAAAAGAGGGAGAAGGGAGAGGAAGAGGTGGAAAGAGGAGATGATAAGGTAGGATAGGATAGGTAGAGATAGGTAGGTAGGTAGGTAGGTAGGTAGATAGGTAGATAGGTAGGAAATGGGTAGGAACAGGTAGGTAGGTAGGTAGGTAGGTAGATAGATATGTAGAAAATAGGTAGTTAGATAAGTAGGCAGGTAGGTAAATAGATAGGTAAGTAGGTAGGTAGATAGGTAGGTAGGTAGGTAGGTAGATAGATAGGTATGTAGGTAGGTAGATAGATGGGTAGGTAGGTAGGTAGATGGATAGGTAGGTAGACAGATAGGTAGAAAATAGGTACATAAGTAGGTAGAGAGAAAGAAAGACAGATATATATAAAAAAAAATTATGTAGATAAATCAAAACACCGATAAAATGGTAGACAGACAGAGAGAAAGTCAGAAGGATAGATAGATAGGAAGAGAAAGTGCGAGAGATGAGAGGAAGAGGTAGAAAGACGAGATAAATAGATGGAGATGAATAGATAGATAGAGAGACAGATAGATAGATAGATAAATAAGTAGGTAGGTAGGTAGGTAGGTATATATATAGGTGAGTAGACAGGTAGCCAGGTAGATAAGTAGAGAGGTAGATAGATTGACAGATAGATAATAGAGATACAAAAGTATATAAATAAACAGACCGAAAAACTGATAAACAGACAGACAGGAAGGGAAAATGCGAGAGATGAGATGCAAAAAGAATCAGAGGAACACGGATAAATAAAGGAGAAAAGGGAGAAGAGAAAAGCGTCGAAAAGGGTGTGAGAAATGTGGAAGAGGAAGATGGATAGATAGAGATAGCTAGATAGACAGATATATAGGTGGGTGGGTAGGTAGGTAAGTAGGTAGGTAGATAAGTAGGTATTTAGATAAAAAGGTAGGTAGATAGATAGATAGATAGATAGGTAAGTAGGTAGGTACATAGATGAATAGGTAGGTAGATAGGCAGATAGGTACGTAGATAAGTAGGTAGGTAGATAGATATATAGATAGGTAGGTAGGTAGGTAGATAGATAGATAAATAAGTAAATAGATAGGTAGATAGGTAAGTAGGTAGGTACATAGATAGATAGATGGATGGGTAGATAGATAGCTTGACAGATAGATAAATAGGCAAATAGATAAATAGATAGCAAAGTAGATGGACAGGTGAATATAGACTAATTGGCTAAGAGACAGACAGGAAGACAAACAGACAGACAAACAAGCGTACAGATAGACAGATACACATAGATAGATAGACAGATAGAGAAGTAGAGAAGATAAACAAACCGACAGATAGACAGATAGATAGAAAGCGAAAATGATTGTTATTCAACTTCAAGAAAAAACAAATTGTTAGTGATATTTATATTATCAATATTTGTTCATAGCACCGTGTAATGAAAATGATATCA
>NC_061851.1:10388235-10393235 GCF_019202785.1 Penaeus chinensis | reverse complement strand
CACACCTATGTTCGATCGAGATTCTATTCGCAAGAAACAGTATTCGCTACAAGCATACAATTTAGACTGGTAAATCGCTTGGTATTTCTTGTTTCCTAGGCAGTAGAAATTAAAAAGAAATATATATATTTTTTTCATAAGATAGATATATGGAGGCTACTTCTCCGCT
Source organism: Penaeus chinensis (assembly GCF_019202785.1). NCBI lineage: Eukaryota > Metazoa > Arthropoda > Malacostraca > Decapoda > Penaeidae > Penaeus > Penaeus chinensis. The sequence goes on along the minus strand of NC_061851.1, from coordinate 10,393,066 downwards.
TAAATTTTTTTACGGCTTTAGAAGTTTCGACAAATGATCACGTTCTTTCATACATTTTTTTGTCTTTGTTATTTCCTTCCATTACCTTTTCCTTCCCTTCCATCTCCCTTTTCTTCGCTCTCATCTCTTTCTCCTTCTTCGTTCTCGTCTAACCTTCCATCCTTCTCTTCTCCCTCTCCTTCCTTCTCATCTCCCCCTCCTACCCTCTCATCTCTCTCTCCTTCTTCCCTCTCATCTACCCCTCCTTCCCTCTCTTCTCCCCCTCCTTCCCTCTCATCTCTTTCTCCTTCCCTCTCATCTCCTTCTTCTTCCCTCTCCTCCCCTTTCTTCTCCCTCTTCCTTTCTCTCCTTTCATCATCTCCTACCCTCTCATCTCCATCTTCTTCCCTCTCATTCCCTCTCATTCTCTCTCATCTCCCTCTCCTTCCCTCTCATCTCTCTCTCCTTCTTCCCTCTCATCTCCCTCTCCTTCCCTCTCATCTCCCTGTCCTTCCCTCTCCTTCCCTCTCATCTCCCTCTCCTTCCCTCTCATCTCCCTCTCCATCCTTCTCATCTCCCTGTCCTTCTCTCTCATCTCCCTTTCCTTCCCTCTCCACCCCTCTCATCTCCCTCACCTTCCCTCTCTTCTCCCCCTCCTTCCTTCTCATCTCTCCTTCCTTCTCATCTACCCCTCCTTCTCTTTCTTCTCCCCTTCCTTCCTTCTCATCTACCCCTCCTTCTCTTTCTTCTCCCCTTCCTTCCTTCTCATCTCCTCTCCTTCCCTCTCTTTCCCTCTCATCTCTCTAATTCTTCCCTCTCATCTACCCCTCCTTCTCTCTCATCTCCCTCTCTTTCCCTCTTACCTCCCTCTTCCTTTATCTCCTTTCATCATCTCCTACCCTCTCATTTCCCTCTCCTTCCCTCTCATCTCTCTCTCCTTCCCTCTCATCTCTCTCTCCTTCCCTCTCATTTCCCTCTCCTTCCCTCTCATCTCTCTCTCCTTCCCTCTCATCTCCCTCTCCTTCCCTCTCATTTCCCTCTCCTTCCCTCTCATCTCTCTCTCCTTCCCTCTCATCTCCCTCTCCTTCCCTCTCATCTCTCTCTCCTTCCTTCTCATCTCCCTCTCCTTCCCTCTCATTTCCCTCTCCTTCCCTCTCATCTCTCTCTCCTTCCCTCTCATCTCCCTCTCCTTCCCTCTCATCTCTCTCTCCTTCCTTCTCATCTCCCTCTCCTTCCTTCTCACCTCCCTCTTCCTTTCTCTCCTTTCATCATCTCCCCACCACTTCCACCCTCCTTCTTAAATTGACATGCTATACCACATCTCCCTCAATGACCATTAACAAAGACTAAGCTTATTACAGGAACTAAGAGGGGCTAAATCACCCATTAATTTGCATGAAGGACAAGGGAGATAGTGAACGAGAGAGGGGAGGGGCGACAAGGGAAGGGATAGGGAAGGAGAGAGGGGGAGGTTGAAAAGGGAAGGGGTAGGGAAGGAGAGAGGGGGAGGTGGAAAAGGGGAAGAAAAGGGGTAGGGGTAAGGGAGGAAGGGAAGGGGAAGAGGAAGGGGAGGAGAAGAGAGGAAGGCAAGGAGAAAGGGAGGAAAGGAAGGGATAGGGGAGGAAGGGAAGGGAAGGGAAGGGAAGAGAAGGGGAAGGGGAGGAAGGGAAAGAAAGGGGTAGAGGAAGGGGAGGAAAGGAAGAGGAAGGGGAAGGGGAGGAGGAGGAAGGGGGCGAAGGAAGGTATAGTAAAAGCATCTCATTTGCAAATCTAAAATGTCGTTGAATAATTGAACGAATAGACGAACATCCCGCTGGCGTAACAAAGTCAAACTCGCCACTCTATCTTACTTATCAATTTATCTCCAGGCCTCGACCTTACCGATAGCATCCATCAGCGTCTTGGAGCGAAGTCTTGCCGCTTGAGATCGCGTATTGCAGTGTAATAATAGGTTGTCCTCGATTTTTTTTTTTTTTTTTTTTTTTTTTTTAATTCCTCGAGAAAGGTGAGGATTTGCTTTTCATTTTCGTTATTCCTTTACTCTGCTTATCTATTTATTTGTATTTTTATTTCTCTATTCATCTACTTTTGCTTGTTTATTTATCTATCTGTTTGGTTATTCATCTGTTTTATTAATTTGCTTATTATTTCTCATTCACTTTCTATTCATTTACTTTCATCTTTTTATTTCGTTTTTTTTCAGAAAATATGCAAATACGAAAGGAAAGGGAAACTTGATAAAGAAATGAAACGAAGAATAATAACAACGAGACAATTAGAGAGGCAAATAAAGGTAAATGAAAAAAATAATGATAAAGATATTGCTAATAATGAAACAGAGACGAAGAATCTTAATTTTCTTGAAACCGTTTTTGGCTGTTTCTTTTTTGTTTCTTTCTTTCTCTCGTTCCTTCTTTCGTTTTCTTTCGTCACAAACTATCAGTCTACAAGAAGATAAGGAAATCAAGATAACCATTTTTTTTCTTCTTCATATCTACAACAATACATAAAAAAAAAAAAAAAATGCAAATGAAAGAGTAAATTGCGTCACTGGTCATTTGGGAGGAATCGATATGATAAGAGAAAAATAAAAAATAAAAGGAATAGGAATAAGAAAGAAAAAAAAGGAATAAGAAAGAAAAGGAAAATAAATAAGAAAGAAAAAGGAATAAGAAAGAAAAGGAAAGTAAATAAGAAAGAAAAAGAAAAGGAATAAGAAAGAAAAGGAAATTGATATATTAATAAACTTAATTTGTAAATAAAAGGGGCCATGATGATAAAGATTCCAATGACTTAAAAAAAACGGTTATATATAGTGTTTGAATCCTTTTAATTCTTCAAACGACTTATAGACACACGCACATAAAGTTTCAGTTTCGGTTATGCGCGCAAGTAAACACGTATGCAAATTTACACAGTCAAGAAAGGAAGTAAGGAAAAGTTAAAAGAAGTCTCTCTCTCTCTCTCTCTCTCTCTCTCTCTCTCTCTCTCTCTCTCTCTCTCTCTCTCTCTCTCTTCCTCTCTCTCTCTCTCTCTCTCTCTCTCTCTCTCTCTCTCTCTCTCTCTCTCTCTCTCTCTCTCTCTCTCTCTCTCTTCTTCTTCTTCTTCTTCTTCTTCTTCTTCTTCTTCTTCTCTCTCTTTCCCCCTCCTTCATTCTGGTTCTCTTTGCCACTTCTTTGTCTTTGATTTTGCCTCCTCTTTTTGCTTCTTTCTTTCTTTATACTTCTTCAATTTTCACTCTTATTCGTACAAACTTTCTCTTTCTCTTCTCACCCCCCCTCTCCCTCTCTCTCTCTCTCTCTCTCTCTCTCTCTCTCTCTCTCTCTCTCTCTCTCTCTCTCTCTCTCTCTATCTATCTATCTATCTCTCTCTCTCTCTCTATCTATCTCTATCTATCTATCTATCTATCTATCTATCTCCTCTCTCACTCTCTTTCTTTTATAAATTGTTCCAGTTTTGACCCGAATTCAAGATGTTTAAGAACTATCTCTCTACCAATATTTATTTACATATTTATCAACCTTTTTCCCATTTCTAGGATATCCTGAATTATATAGAAATGACAAGATGTTGAAAGGAGGAAGAGGACAAAGAAAGAAGAAGAAGAAGAATAGGAGAAATGAAAGAAGTAGAAGGTGAGAAGAAGGAAGAAAAAGGGAGGAGAAGAGGAGGAGGAGAATAATAATCATGATAATGATTGATGATATTAAGGAGGAGGAGGAGGATATGGAGAACGAAAGGAATAAGAAACAGAAGATGATGAAGCAGAACGAAAGAAAGAAAGAAAGAAAACAGGAGAAGAAGAAGAAGAAGACGAAGGAAAAGATAATGATGATATCGAAGGAAAAGAAAAAGAGAAGCAAGAAAGACGACGAAGAAGATTAAAACGAAAGAGATATGAAAGTATATGTATATGAAAGTATATGAAAAAATAGGGAAAAGACGAAGAAAATAAAACAAAAAGAAAAAAGGAAGGAAAAAGAAAGACAAAGAAAACGAATAAGAAGAAAAGGAATAAGAAAAAAAAAGAAAACGAATAAAGAAAAAGAAAAAAGTAAGAAAGAAAAAGAAAAGAAATAAGAAAGAAAAAAAAGTAATAAGAAAAAAGGGAGTAAGAAAGAAAAAAGTAATAAGAAAAAAAGGGAAGGAATAAGAAAGAAAAAGAAAAGGAATATGAAAGTAAAAGAAAATGAATAAGAAAGAAAAAGAAAAAAGAATAAGTAAGACAAAGAGAAACAATAAGAAAGAAACAGAAAATGAATAAGATAGAAAGGAAAAGGATTAAGAAAGAAAAGAAAAAAGAATAAGAAAGAAAAGAAAAAGGAATAAGAAAGAAAAGGAAAAGGAATAAGAAAGAAAAGGAAAAGGAATAAGAAAGAAAAAGAGAAGGACTTGAAATGAAAGGGAATAAGAAAAAAATAAAAGGAAGAAGAAAAAGAAGAGAAGAAATGAGAAAGAAAAAAAAATTGAATGAGAAACAAAAAATGTAAAAATAAGAAAGAAAAAGAAAAAGGAATAAGAAAAAAGAAAAAAGAATAAGGAAGAGAAACAAAGGCATAAGAGAGAGACGAGGCCTTGCAACGCCTGCAAATGCAAAGCCCCCCCTCCCCCCCACCCACCCACCCACAAGCCCTTCCGAGGACGGCTGGACGCCATCAGTAAAGCAGAGATGACAAAGACTCGAGAGGCATTACGGCATTATGGAAAATTATGCCTTATCGCGACCATCAGCTGATGCTAATTTAATAAAGCATGACCGTCGCGTCCGAAAGCCTGCCTGCACTGACTTCTGCTCCGTCTTTTAAAAAGCCTGTATGTGCGTTCGTGGTGTCTCCCGTCTTGGGTATTTGTC
>NC_061851.1:10373235-10380735 GCF_019202785.1 Penaeus chinensis | reverse complement strand
CCACCTCACCCCCCCCCCCACATTCCCACCCACCCCGACCCACCCCCTTGTCCACCCACCCATCCCGACCCACTCTCTAGCCCTCACCCTCCCACCCACCCCGACCCACTCTCTTCCCTTCCCACACCCACTCACCCACCCTGACCCACTCTCTTCCCTTCCCCCCTCCCTCCCACCCACCCTGACCCATTCTCTTGCCCACCCTCCCGCCCATCCACCCCGACCCACCCTGACCCACCCCCTCCGACCCACCCTCTCGCCCTCCTGGATTCCTCACCACCATAAATGCAAGAGGATGCAGGCGTACTCCTCCCCAGCTAGGAAGATCAAATTGTCTCTGGTATATAGACACTGAGGGGGGAATTGAGGGAGGAGGGGGTTGGGGAGAAGGGAGGACTGGGGGGGAGGAGGGGTTGGGGAGAAGGGGGGACTGGGGGGGGAGGAGGGGTTGGGGAGAAGGGAGGACTGGGGGGGAGGAGGGGTTGGGGGCGAAGGGGGGACTGGGGGGGGGAGGAGGGGTTGGGGGCGAAGGGGGGTGAGGGAGGAGGATGATTCAGGGAGGAGAGGGAGAAGGGGAGGAAGGGATAATGGGGGAGGAGGGTTGGAGAGGGGGAATGGGGGGGGGAGGGTGGTAGAGGGGGAGGGAATAAGGAGGGAGGGGAGGGTTGGAGAGGGAGGGGATTGGAGGAGACGGAGGGAGAGGGATGGGAGAGGGAGGGTGGGAAAGAGAGGGCGGAGAGGGGAAGGGTGGAGAGAGGGAAGAATTAGAAGGGGGAAGATTAGAGAGGGGAGGAGATTTTAAAGAGGGGGTGGGGGTGGGGTTGGGAAGGGGGGTGGGGGAGGAGGAGGAGGAGGAGTTTGTAGACAATAGAGGTGTCTCTTGGATGCCGAAGCGCGATCTCTCTATGAGATATATTAACAGCATAATAGTGATTAAAGAAAAAAGAAAAAAAAGAAAAAGAAAAAAAAATCTTACCAACTCACTATCACTCTATAAACTGTTTTCTTTTTCAATATTCTTTCTTTCCTTCTTTCTTTCTCTCTCTCTCTTTCTATTTTTATATCGCTGTCTTCTCTCTCTGCTTCGCATCCTAAAAAAATTTCTAAAGGAAACGAGAATAACAACAACAAAAATGAAGCCAAAGAATGATAATAATACAAGTACAAAATAAATAAACAACAACAACAACATCAGCCGAAAAAAATATAAAACACGACTCAAAATTTTGGATAAACATCATAAAACAAACAAGAATATAAACAAAAAAATCAAGGTCGAGACAAGAAATTTACTAAAATCAACAAAAAACAACAATAGTAACAATCAAAACATAAACAAGGCTAAAATAAGAAACAAAACGATAACAAATCATTAAAAAATACACAAAAAATCTATACGTAATAAAGAAAAAAATCTAACCAAAAAAAAAAAAAGTCAATAAAAAAATCTGACAAAAAAAAAAACGAAAATCAAACGCAAAAAAAAAAACAACAAATAAAAGAATCAAGAGTATAATTGTCTTTAATGGACAAAACAAAAAGTATAGATAAAACAAATAAGATCAAACAAAATTCAAACAAACAAAATACACGCACAGGAAAACACAATAAAACAAAACTCAAACGAAAAAATAAAACAAACGAATCAAGATGGAAAAAATCACACAAAATAACACACAAAAAACAAAAACAAAAATAAAATATTTATAAACAATAAAAGAAACAAAGAAACAAAATAACACAAAAAAACAATAAAAAGAAAAATCAAACGAAAAAAATCAAATAAACGAATCAAGATTGCAATTATCCGTAATGAAAAAAAAAAAAAAAAAAAACACACAGAATAACACACACAAAGAAAAACATAAACAAAAAATAAAAAACTTATAAACAATAAAACAAAAACCAAAACAAAAAACAAAATTCAAACAAACAAAATACACGCACACGAAATAAAACAAAATCAAACAAAAAAATAAAATAAACGAATCAAGAGTACAATTAACCCTAATGGAAAAAAAAAAAACACACACAAAATCCTTAAACAAAAAACAAAACAAAAAAACAACCAAACAAAAAAAAAACTCAAACAAACAAAATCCCCCCTCCCCCCACCCAAAAAAAAAAAAAAAAAAAAATCAGGCATGTAATCGAGCCTAATGGAAACGCCCCGCCCGCCGCCCGCCCGCGACCCGAGGCTGAGGGCGCGGGTGGGTGGGTGGTCCTCGTGTCACCCGGAATGGGATGAGGAGGCGGAGGAGGAGGAGGAGCTCGAGGAGGAGGGAGGGAGAACTCGCTTGCGTTTGTTGGCTGGTTTGGATAATTTTGTTTGTATGTTTAGTCTTGGTTATTTTGATTTTGTTATTGTTATTATTATTATTATTATTATTATTATTATTGTTATTATTATTATTATTATTATTATTATTATTATTATCATTGATTTAAGCGAAGGAGGGGTCGTCGTCAGGAGAATTTCTTGTTTATTCTTGTATTTGTTTGATGATTTTTATTTTTATTTATTTTATTTTATCTCATTATTATTATTATTATATCAGGCGAAAGAGGAGCGGGCGAAGGGAAATTTATTTTGTTGCGGCATAAGGAAAGAGAGTTTTCTTGTTTATATTTGTTTAGTATTTTGTTTGTTTGTTTGAATTCTTTTATCTTTATTTTCATTTCTTTATTCAATTATTTATTAATGTTTGTTTATTAATTTTGTTCGTTTGTCATATACTTTTTACTCTATTTTCATTTTTATTTATTTATGCCTAATTTTAATTTATTAATTATTGTTCAAACACAAAAACAGTAACGTGTACACAAAAAAAAAAAAAAAAAAAAAAAAAAAAAAAAAAAACAGCCACAGTAAGAAATTAAACACTATCCACATCGGTTAATTATTCGTCTGAAGAGGAACTCGTGAAGAGATCGAAACGTGACGATATTTTCCCATTTCTTATTGTGTCTGTTTTTTTTTTTCTTTTCATTTTTGTTTGTTTGTTTATTTTCTCTGATAATATTTATTTCATTTTTATTATTTATCTATTTATCTATTTTTTTTTTAAGTTGGTGTGACGTGAGAGGTTGTGTTAATATTTTGTTAATAGTATCATTATCATTATTAATGATAATCAATTATGATAATCATAATAAAAATGGTAATAGTATTGATGGCAACTATAATGATAATGACAATGATGATTATAATGATAATGACAATGATGATTATAATGATGACAATGATGATTGTAATGATAATGACAATGATGATTATAATGATAATGACAATGATGATTGTAATGATAATGACAGTGATGATTATAATGATAATGACAATGATGATCATAATGATAATTACAATAATAAGCATAACTATAAGCTGGTAATGTTAATAGTCACGCTAAGAGTAACAAAAACAATAATGGTAATAATGATAATGATAATAACAGTAATGGTAATAATAATAATAGTAGTAGTTAATGACGATAATATATAAAATAGATAAAAATTAGAACAAGAAACAAGGAAAAAAAGTGAAAGTTTAAATAAAACAAATAAACTTTTTTTTTGGAATCTGGACCAAACGGGTAATCCGGACTGTCCCGAAAAAGGAGTCAGATCCATCCTCCGGCTGCTCGTAGGGAAGGTCAAAAGGTCAAAAGGTCAGGCCTAGTTCTAGACAGGTGAGAGGGCCAAGCAAGGTCTTTGTTCGGGGATAGAGAGAAAGGTTTAGGATGGAAGGGTGGGGGGGATAGGGGTGGGGTGGGGTGGGGGGGTTGAGTCGATGCCAGGGGGTGGGAGGGGGTGGGGAAGGATGGGTGGGGGGGGTGGTGAAGGGGGATGTTAAGGTGTGGGAGTGGTGAGGGGGTGTCAGAAGGTGTGGGGGTGAGATGGTGCCAGAAGGTGTCAAGTTGTGGGAGTAACAGGGTGTCAGAGGGTGTGGTGAAGTGTCAAGGGATGGGAATGAGATGGTGTCAGAAGGTGTCAGGAGGGGATGAGAGGGGTGTCAGAAGGTGTGAGGTGAGGGGGTGTCAGGTAGTTGGGAGTGAGAGGGTGTCAAAAGGTGCCAGGAGATGATGAGAGGGTGTCAGAAGGTGCCAAGGGGTATCAAGGGGTGTCAGGCAGTGTCAGGGTGTGCCAGAGAGTGGAGACGGATGAGGGGGGGTTAGTGGGGGGGGGGGGGGGGAGGACCTGTTCACTTTCATGAAACCAAAAAAGGCAGAGTTCAGATAGTAGATCAGAAAGTTTTAAGAGAAATGGAATGAGGAAGAGAGAGCAAAAAAACAAACAAACAAAAAAACTTGAGAAAATCGGAGAATGTTCTTCATGTCAAGTTATTCGAATATTTAGCATTTACATGCACGTTTATTAAGGTCTTAGAAATTAGAATACGTATAAGGATCAGCTGCATTCTAAGTAATCGACTAAAATAAACGGGAAGAAGAAAAGCAACGCACACACACACACACACACACACGCACACGCGCGCGAGTATATGATACATTTAGTTTACGATAACTGTTGTTACAGCCTATTTTACTATCTGTTCTATTTTATATTTTTTCTGCCTACTTCAGATTCGCTACTAAAAGGAAAAAGAAAAAAAAGAAAAGAAAAGAAAAGAAAAGCTGAATTGGAATACCCAAGTTTCCTTGATTTTTTGCAGATAACATTTCACGTTTAAGATTGTTTTCATAAATGCCTAACACTTTAAAGTATTTTAACGTTACATGTCTTCAGGTTTTGCATTATCGAGTAAAACTAATAGGTTATAAACTAATTACAATTATAATCTGTGAACTGATTATTTATGAATGAATAAATAACAACACGAACGCTGAATATTAACCAATCACCTTCTTAGCCGTGGAGGAAAGGCGGGGCTTACGGGCAATTATACGATAATATGACTTTGATGACTGATGACTTTTCCCTTGTGTCTCTTTGATAATAATGACAGTTAAAAAAAAATACGATCTTTTATTTATTTATCTATTCATTAATTTATTTATCAATACATTGCGAAACTATAAGTACATGCATACCCGCCTGCAAAGGGATCGAAATCCATATTTTTTTTCAGACCTAATTTATCCTTCTTGAGCCGCACAAACGCTGGTCCAAAGACGTTTTTTTTTTTTTTTTTTTTTTTTTTTTTATGAAACCACAGTGCATTGTAAGGGAAATGAATAGATGAATAAATAGATGGGTATATACATACAACCATGTATGTATATGTATGTATTATAAACATATACATACATATAAATGTGTATGTATGTATATATAAATATATACATATATATATATATATATATATATATGTATATATAATTTGTATATATATGTATATATAATATATGTATATATATATAAATAAATATGTATGTATATATATAAATATGTATGTATATATATGTACATAAACATATTTATATAAATATATATTGCATATATATATATATATACATATATATATATATATATATATACACACACACATAAACACACACAAACACAAATATACATCCACAGATTGCATATTCACAAGAGCGCGAATTTCAGCAGTCCACACGCGAGAACCCAGCGTGCAAGGGGTCTGTGGGTGGAGTCGCAACAGCCTTTAAATCAGGCCAAGAAATTATAATATGATAAACGTCGTCTGGTAAATATCAGAAGATGCATCTTGATTGCGTTAATACAGAGACCCTGAGCTTATGATTAGAAGGGGTTGATTTACAGTATGTACAAACTCTATTATAATTCCTTTGTTTAATATCTTTGTATTATCTTTATTGTTTTTTTTTCTATCTCTCCTCTTTCTTGTGTGAAATTTATTGCCCCTTTTTCTCGTTATCATTATCGCTACAGAATTATTATTAGTAAAATTTATGACAACTATTGTTATTTTATCATCGTTTTCGCCATTAACATTATTATCATAATTATCATCAAAACCTGTTGGCCGCATTAAGATTATTAGCATTTTTATGTTAGTATTTTACTAATATTACTTCAGCTACAACGTTAACTACTACGACTACTTATCACAACAGTCTTCCTCCACCTCCTGCTCCTCCTCCTTCTCCTCCTACTCCTGCTCCTCCCACTCCTCCTGTTCCTTCTCCTCCTGGTCCTTTTCCTTCTCCCTCTTCTCTCGTTCCTTCTCCTCCTCCTCTTACTCCTACTTCTTCTCCTTCTCTTCCTCCTCTTCCTCCTACTTCCTCTCCTTCTCCTCCCCGTCTTCCTCCTACTGCTTCTCCTTCTCCTCCTCCTCTTCCTCCTACTTCTTCTCCTTCTCCTTCTCCTCCTTCTTATCACCATAGACAAGTACATAGCCATACCGTCCTTATCACTCTCGATGATATCCTTTTAGATAGGCCATTTTGTTTCAGAATCACAGCAGATCCAGCTGTAGAAAGTGCTTTTTATTCAGGAAGTGTAAAGTAATGATGACTGTATATGATAATAGATCATTTCATACTTTAACCCATCGTTGATAGATAATATAGTAGCGCACGCCCACACACACACCAATACATTATGTTCTGAATTTCATGTGGAGGTCATGGGGTATGCATCTTTACAAAGGTCTCGGTAAACACAACAAAGAGTTTCTTTTCATTGATAGCCAATTTAAAGCAGTGTTCATATTAAGATTTTGTATATTTAGTTCTAGAACTATATGGAATGCACGTGAAAGATGACAAGAAAACATGTGCAAGGGAAGTTTATAGCTTATGTTTTATTGAAATTAACTCTCTCTCTTTTTTTTTTTTTTTTTTTTTTTTTTTTTTAGTTCTCCAAAACAAGATGATAGAACGACGAAACTCGCATATCTTATAGAAAACGGACACACCAAGAAATTTATCGTCTCCTATCAATTGGGTTGGATTTGCCTACATGTTATTTAAGGTATGACTGTGCTAAGTGTCGTTTTTTTTATATCAATAAAGAAGTTTTGTGATTTGGTCGGATTAACTTACTTATTCACTGATAGAGATTTTCATTTTTCGATGGTATTGTATTAATTTTTCTATGGTATTGTATTATTTCGATGGTATTGTATTAATGATGGTATTGAAACGGCAATGCACGATAAAAAAGAAGCTTCAATCAACTTAAATTGTTGGAAAATAAGAACAAGTCTAATTACGAAACTAATGAAGAATGCACTGATACTCTTTATGCATATTCCCCAAGTTATTAATATACCACAAGCCACAAAGGGACGTTAGTGGATATTAATACACCTAAGTATACAGTTATGATATATTTTGCGATGCTAATCCACCCACATTTGTCATTTTCGTTCTTTCTGTTTACACATTCATAGCTCAACCAACACATGTTCAGTCGATTTTATGTCTGGTAGTAACTCATTTTGAGCAATAAACATAAATGAGTGTTTTACATTTGCATACGTATCTGCACATATACTGGTGACTTCAATGCATCTCAAGCAGTAATCCAAAGGTAGTTTGTGATTTTGTGATA
>NC_061851.1:10360735-10365735 GCF_019202785.1 Penaeus chinensis | reverse complement strand
AAGTGGACGCAGAAGGGGGCGTAGAAGTGGACGTAGAAGTGGACGCAGAAGGGGGCGTAGAAGGGGACGCAGAAGTGGACGCAGAAGTGGACGCAGAAGGGGGCGTAGAAGTGGACGTAGAAGTGGACGCAGAAGGGGACGTAGAAATGGACGCAGAAGTGGACGTAGAAGGGGACGCAGAAGTGGACGCAGAAGTGGACGCAGAAGGGGGCGTAGAAGTGGGCGTAGAAGTGGACGTAGAAGTGGACGCAGAAGGGGACGTAGAAGTGGACGCAGAAGTGGACGCAGAAGGGGGCGTAGAAGTGGACGTAGAAATGGACGCAGAAGGGGGCGTAGAAGTGGACGTAGAAGTGGACGCAGAAGGGGGCGTAGAAGTGGACGTAGAAGTGGACGCAGAAGGGGGCGTAGAAGGGGACGCAGAAGTGGACGCAGAAGTGGACGCAGAAGGGGGCGTAGAAGTGGACGTAGAAGTGGACGCAGAAGGGGACGTAGAAATGGACGCAGAAGTGGACGTAGAAGGGGACGCAGAAGTGGACGCAGAAGTGGACGCAGAAGGGGGCGTAGAAGTGGACGTAGAAGTGGACGCAGAAGTGGACGTAGAAGTGGACGCAGAAGTGGAGGAGAAGGGGGCGTAGAAGTGGACGTAGAAGTGGAGGAGAAGGGGGCGTAGAAGTGGACGTAGAAGTGGACGCAGAAGTGGACGCAGAAGGGGACACAGAAGTGGACGTAGAAGTGGAGGAGAAGTGGACGTAGAAGTGGACGCAGAAGGGGGCGTAGAAGTGGACGTAGAAGTGGACGCAGAAGTGGACGTAGAAGTGGACGCAGAAGTGGACGTAGAAGTGGACGTAGAAGTGGAGGAGAAGGGGACGCAGAAGTGGACGTAGAAGTGGACTAAGAAGTGGACGTAGAAGGGGACGTAGAAGTGGACGCAGAAGGGGGCGTAGAAGTGGACGTAGAAGTGGACGCAGAAGTGGACTAAGAAGTGGACGTAGAAATGGACGCAAAAGTGGATTAGAAGGGGACGCGGAGTGGACGCAGAAGTGGACGTAGAAATGGACGCAAAAGTGGATGTAGAAGTGGACGTAGATGTGAAGTAGAAGGGGACGTAGAGATGGACTTAGAAGTGGGCATAAATAGGATGATAGAAAGTAGAAGGAAGTGGTCGATTTAGTGGTAGAAACGGTGGCAGAAATGGAAGTAGACGGGGCGGTAGAAACGGTAGTAGATTAGAGAATTAGGTGGTCGACAGGGCGGTAGAAAGGGTGGTAGACGAAGAAGTGATTAAAAACGACTGGCGGAATGAATGGTAGAACCGGCGATGGCTAGTGGTGGCAGTGATAACAGAAATAGGGTAGAAATTGTGGTAGGCATTGTGGTAAATTGCGGTAGAAATTGTGGTAGAAATAGGGTAGAAATTGTGGTAGAAATTGTGGTAGGAATTGTGGTAGAAATTGTGGTAGGAATTGTGGTAGGAATTGTGGTAGGAATTGTGGTAGGAATTGTGGTAAATTGCGGTAGAAATTGTGGTAGAAATAGGGTAGAAATTGTGGTAGAAATTGTGGTAGGAATTGTGGTAGGAATTGTGGTAGGAATTGTGGTAGGAATTGTGGTAGGAATTGTGAGGTAGCGTAAATGTAATGGCAGCAAGTGATAGACGTTGTAAGGTTAAGTTAGGTTAGATAGCTGTGATAAGATAAAAAAAAATTATATTGCGATCTGTTTATATTTTTTCTCTTGTTCTCTTTTCACTTATTCTTTCTATCTTTATTCTATTCCTCATTTGCCATGGTCGTCAACCTCCTCATTTTCTATTTCCTTCTACAATATCCCTTTCTTTACTTCTTACTCTTCCTCTTTCTCCCTCTTGCTCGCGATTTTTCTTTTTCTTCTTTTCTTCTTATTATTATTATCGTTACTATAACTTTTCTTTCGTCTCCCTCTTCTACTTCTTGTTTAATAACATTATTACTTTTATTAATATTATTGTTATTATCATTATTATTATTATTATTATTATTATTATTATTATTATTATTATTATTATGATTGCTATCATATCTATTATTATTGTCATCATCATAATCTTTGTTATTATTATTGTTATTATGATTATGATTATTATCATTATTATTATAATTATTATTATTATTATTATTATTATTATTATTATTATTATTATTATTATTATTATCATTGCTATTATTATTATTATTATTATTATTATTATTATTATTATGATTATTATTATTACTATTATTATTATTATTATTATTATTATCATTATAATTATTATTATTATTATTATTATTATTATTATTATTATTATTATTATCATTATTATTATTATCATAATTATTTTATTTGTTTTTTATCATTATTATCATTGTAAATATTACCATTACTATTATTGTCATAATTATTGTTATTATTATTATAACTATTACTAATTCTTCCTCTTCTTTCTTGCTTTCTTTTTCTTCTTTTATTTCTATTTCTTCTACTTCTGTTTTTCTTCTCCTTTTTTCTGTTAATTCTCCATCTTCCTCTTCTTCTACCTCTTCTTCTTCCTCCTCCTCCATCCCCTTCTTCCTCCCTCTCCTGTCCCCTCCTTTTCCTCATCCTTCTCCTCATCCTCTTCTACCTCTTATTCTTATTCTTCATATTCTTCCTCTTCCTTCTTCTCCACCTCCATCTCCTCCTCCTCCCTTCTCCTTATCCGCTTTCTCCTCCCTCTCCTCATTATATATTATTTCTTCTTCTTCCTTCTCCCCCTCCTCCTCCTCTTCCTCCTCCTCCTCCTCCTTCTCCTCCTCCTCTTCCTCCTCCTCCTTCTTCTCCTCCTTTTCTTCTTCCTCTTCTCCTTCTCCTTACTCCTCCTCCTCCCCTCCCCCTCCTCCTTATGCACCACTTCCTTCTCCTCCTCCTCCTCCTCCTTATGCACCACGTCCTCTTCCTCCTCCACGTCCTCTTTTTCTTCCTCCTCTTCTTCCTCTCCTTCTTCCTCCTCCTCTCCTCCCCCTCCTAATGTACCACTTCCTTCTCCTCTTCTCTCTCTCCTTCCTCCTCCTCCTCCTCCTCTCCCTCCTTACGCACCACTTCCTCTTCCTCCTCCGTTTCTTCCTCCTCTTCTCCCTCTCCCTACTCCTCCTTTCCCCTCCCCTCCTTATGCACCACTTCCTCCTCCTCCTCCTCCTCCTCCTCCGTTTCTTCCTCCTCTTCTCCCTCTCCTTCTTCCTCCTCCTCCCCCCCCCTCCTCATGCACCACTTCCTCCTCCTCCTCCTCCTCCGTTTCTTCCTCCTCTTCTTCCTCTCCTTCTTCCTCCTCCTCCCACCCCCCTCCTCATGCACAACTTCCTCCTCCTCTAACTCCTCCTCCTCCTCCTCCTCCTTCTCCTCCTCCTCCTCCCCTCCTGGCGCCACGGAGCAAGATAAGAGTTATCGGCGCCCCAACCTTGAGAAAATCTTTTACTTCGGGTGATATATGAAGGGGGAGACGAGGACAGGGGTGAAGCACTTAGCAAAGGGCTTCTGGGGTGTCAGGGTGGGGAGCGTGGGGGGTGGGGGGAGTGGGGGAGGGGTGGACAGGAGGGTAGGGAAGGGTGAGAGGGGGGGAGAGGATGGGGAGGGGTGAGGGAGAGAGAGGGGGAGGGGTGGACAGGAGGATAGGGAAGGGGTGGGGGAGAAGGGGGGAGAGGATGGGGAGGGATGGGGAGGATTTGGGGAGGGGTGGGGGAGAGGGGGGAAGAGGATGTGGAGGGGTGGGGGAGAAGTAGGGGGAGGGGAAGACGCAGAAGATGGGGAGGAGTGGGGGAGGGGGAGGGGGGCAGGGGAGGACAAAAAAAAAGGGGGGGGGGTGGCGGAGAGAGGATGGAAGGGAAGAGGTAGGTAGGGATATAGGTAAGGCCAGACAGGGTGGGGGGTGGAGGGGGCAGGTAAAGTTATGGGGAGAATACTGGAAATAGTGAGGTGGGTGAGGTGGGGGTTGGGGGGAGGGGGAGGGGTACCCCAAAGACCCATTAACGGTGCAGGAGATAGATAAATGGTTTGATTAATGCTTCTTTTGCAGACACGACTGCGCTTGGCTCTGCGGCTTCGTCGTTACTGCGCATTTTTTCCCCCCTTTTCGTTTATGATTTACTGGTGTTAATTTTTGTTCAGATTGGGGGGTGTTCATTATTTGTTTAATTTGGTGTTCATTTTTGTTCAATTTGATGATTTTTCGGTTTCGTGTACATTTTTGTTCCTGTTCATTTTCGTTAAATTTTTGTTCAATTTGGTGTTCATTTTGTTCAATTTGGTGTTCATTTTGTTCAATTTGTTGTTTATTTTTGTTCAGTTTGGTGTTCATTTTGTTCACTCTGGTGTTTATTTTGATCAATTTGGTGTTCATTTTTGTTAATTTTGGTGTTCATTTTTGTTCTATTTGGTTTTCATTTTGTTCAATTTGGTGTTCATTTTTGTTCATTTTGGTGTTCATTTTTGTTCTATTTAGTGTTCATTTTGTTTAAACATCATGCTTATTATACGTGCTTACATGGAAAATAACAACAAAAAAAAAACATCGTTATTTTATCATTGCAGCCTTCGTTATATTCAAATTACAAATATTTCCTAATGTATTTGTGTCAACTAAAATATCGCTTCAGTTAACATGCTTATATGCACTTGCTAAGTGTATCTTTTATACAACAGATAAATCATCTTATTTTCTTTCTTTTTCTTTTTTTTTTTTCCCCGATGAAATGTACACTTTTCTTTATAGATTCCTTAACAGCTGCGCATTTATAGATCAGCTGTGTGCTAAAATCCCAGGGAATATACAGACATTGCCCTCTCTTTTCAGAAGATTGTGCATGCAGCTTACACAGGAATGGAAGATAATCCAAACGAAGATACTTAGAATGAATATAGATACAAAAGCCATATATATATATAAATGTGTGTATGTACATATATACGTATATATATACATATATGTATATATATATAAATACATATAT
>NC_061851.1:10330735-10333235 GCF_019202785.1 Penaeus chinensis | reverse complement strand
GTGTGGATTAAAAAAAAATATATAGTGTTTATTAAAAATAGGTTGTTATGTATTTTCTTATGTATTATGTTTTAGATATGTATGGTGAGGTATGTAATTTTTGATGGTGATAATGATGATGATGATGATAATGCTTATATTGGTTGTGATGATGATGATGATAATGATATGGATGGTAATGATGATAATGATGATAATGATGATAGTGGTGATAATGATGATAATGATGATAGTGATGATAATGATGATAGTGATGATATTGATTATGATGATGATGATAATGATAATAATGAAGATAAAGATAATAATGATAGTAATGGTTATAATGATGGTAAAGTTATGAAGATGTTGATAAAGATGATAATGATAATATTGATGATGATAATGACAACGTTCAGAAAATTTATTGCAAATAAGCTTGCAGAGATGACAATAATCATAATCATAATAATATTGGAATTAATAATTAAAAAAAAACTGAAATAACGTAGAAACACAAATAGCAAGAGAGAGAAAGCAAGGACAAAAAAAAAAAAAAAAAAAAAAAAAAAAAAAAAAAAAAAAAAAAAAAACAGAAATACCGTAGAAACACAAACATTAATAAAGAGAAAGCAAAAACAGAAAAAGAGAGAGAGATGTGGAAAGAAGAAGAAAACAAAATAAAAAAATATTCACTTAACTTTTTCTCTCTCTCAATTTCTCATCACAAATTCACTTCACTTACGCTTTTAAATCACTTCTTGGTTTTATTGTATTGCCTGACGTTTTTATTGCTGCCATTATTATTACTATTGTTATCGTTAAACTCATTCTTACTCTTCCTTTACTGTCATTATCATTCGTAAAAAAATATTGGTAGCTACTACTAATATTGTTATCATAATCATGATCTTAATTGTTATTACTATCACGATCAACAGTATAAAGTAACTACAATAACAATAATAATGATAATGATAATGATGATAATCGTAATAATACTGATATTAATTCAGTTTCCTCTCAGAGCTTTTTTGTCATTATTATCATATCATGTTTTTGTTAAAAATCATCATTACTATTACTGTTAGTGTTATTATCATTATTAGTACCACTTTGTTGTTATTAACAAACTTTTGTTGTTGATATTATTATTACTATCATTATCATTGTTGTTGTTGTTGTTGTATTTCTTATAGTTATATTATTATTTTTATTGTTAACATTATTATTATTGCTATTATTGTTATCGTTATTATTTTTATGATTATTATAATTTTCATTGTCATCTTCAACTTCCTCTTCATTTCCCCCTTCATCTTCATCAGCATCATTATTGTCATCATCATCATCATCATCATCATCATCATCATCATCATATTAATATTACTACTGTTATTATTGCTATCATTATTGTTATCACTATTTTATTAAAGTTATTGTTATTGCTAACATATTATCATTATTATTATCATTACTATTTTTATTATCATTGTTATTATTACTATTAGTATTATTACTGTTATTGATAGCATTATCATAAATATTGTTATTGTTACTATTATAACTTTTATCACTATTATCATGGTCACTATTATAATTCCTATCATTCTCATTTCAATATCATCATCATCATCATTACTATTCCTTTTACAGTCATCATCATCACTATTATCTTTACAATCATTATCATTATCATTACCATTATCTGATGTCATTACTATCACTATAATTAACATGACTTTAATTAGCATCAACCTTATAGTCATCAGCTTTATCATCATCAACGTACCTATCAGATTATCATCATTATTAGCAACAATTAATTACGTTTCTCGTCTTATTGTTTTTATTTCACAGATTCATTATTTTATTATCTATTACATAAAACAACAACAACAACAACGACAATAACAAAAAAACAGAAGCTTAGGCTGGAATATAAACGTAGATTTTTAACATTAAATATACAAAAAAAAAATGTAGTTTGATATATGAAAACAACGTCTACAGATCAATAGATAATCTTATAATAAGAAAGTAAGATTGATTATCAAAAAGAAGAAAAAAAAAAAAGAAAACTGTAGTGAATTTAAAGCTTATTTTTTTTTTTTTTCTTTCTTTCTTCTTTCATTAGGTTCTGTTTACATCTACATTTTTAACTCTTCTTCTCTTTCTCTCTTCCTCTTCTTTCGCTCCATTATTCAAATTGTCTTTCTTTTTTTCTGTCTCTTTCTGACTTCTTTCCATTTGTATTTTTCTTTTCTTTGTTCACTCTCGTCTTCTCCTTTTCTTTTGTTTTGATTTTTTTCTCTCTCCATATCCGTCCTTCTGTCTCTTTCCCTACCTATTATCCTTTATTCCTCCGTCTTTCCATTTTTATTTCTTTTTTTCTCTTTCTCTAATCCTCTCTCTGTCTTTTCCTCTCTATATCCCGCCTTTCTCCCTCACCCTCCATCTCTCCATCATTCTGTCTTTTTCCTCCTCCATCTTTTACTCCCTCTCCATCCCTCAACCCTTC
>NC_061851.1:10306035-10308535 GCF_019202785.1 Penaeus chinensis | reverse complement strand
AGTGATAATAATAATGATAACAATGATAATAATAATAATAGAAACAATAATAATAATAATAATAATAATAATAATAATAATAATAATAAGTATAACAATGATAATAATAACAATAATAGTAATAATAATGATAATAATAATAATAATAATAATAATAATAATAATAATAATAATAATGATAATAATAATAATAGTAATAATAATAATAATTATGATGATAATGAAAATGATAATGATGGTAATGATAATAATAATAATAATGATAATGATAATAATAATAATAATAATAATAATAATAATAATAATAATAATAATAATAATGATAATAATGATAATAGTAATAAAGATAATAATGATAATAATAATAACAACAATAATAATATTAATAATAATAATAATAATAATGATAATATCAATATCAATAATAATAATAATAATAATAATAATAGTAATAATAAAAATTAGAAATAATCGTAATTGATGATTATCATGGCAGTATTGATCATACTTATCATGATGACAATAAGAATGGCAGCATTTTTAAGGAAGAGAAAATCACAGTGATGCAGTACGATCAAGGTGACAATCACGATAAAGTTGATGACACTAACACTCTGTGATGATGGTAATGATAATGATATTTAGTACATTAATGATAATTTCAATAATGCGGATATCAATAGCAATACTAATAAGAATACAATTGGCAACATCAATAATGCTAATGATTTACAACACCAACAATATTAGATACTAACCATAATAATCATCAATTATGATTATGATAATGATAATAACAACGTTAAGCAAAGCAATAAAAAGCTACAGAAAATATTTAAAAGCCATTATCAGAGCAGTAAAAGATTTCATCTCTTTAATCTATATCATTATCTCACGAAGCTGGGCAGGAAAAAAGAAATAGATTTTATGTATAGGCCACAGAAGGGTCGAGGGAGCGGGGAGGGATGGGTGTAGAAGGGGGAAGAGGGGGGGAGGGGGATAAGAGCGAAGGGGAAGAGAGAGAGGAAGATTAATGGGAGTAGGGGGGAGGGGGGAGGTTGGGGGGGAAGGGGGAAGGGGGAAGGAGCAAATGGGGGAAGAAAGAGGAAGGGTAATGGGAGGGGTGTGAGGGAGGAAGGAGAAGAGGGAGGGATAGAGGGAAGGGGGGAATAGCAGAAGGAGGGGTAGGAAGGGGGATGGAGGTTAGGAGCAAAGGGGGGAGCGGGGATGGGAGGCAGTAATGGGAAGGATGTGGATGAGGAAGATGAGAATGAGGACGGGGGAAAGAAGGGAAACGGATATAGGCAAAGGAATTTAGGGAAGAATGGGTTAAGGAAAGAGAGATAGGATGAAGGGATGATGGGGGAAAAGGAAAATGAGAAGGGAGGAAGGAAGGGGGTATATAAGAGAAAGATTGGGTTTAAGGGGAGTAATGCTAAAGGGTAAAGACGAGAAATGGGTAAGGGCGAAGAGAAGAAATAGGTAAGGGTGAAGGGAAGAGGGTAACGGTGAAGGATAGAAGGTAGGCATAGAAGGGAAGGGGTGAGGGTATGGGAGGGAAGGGGAGGGAAGGGGAGGGAGGGGAGGGAAGGAGAGGGAAGGGGAGGGGAGGGGAGGCGAGGGAAGAGGAGGCGAGGGGAGGGGAGGCGAGGGGGGAGATAGATCCCCCGGAGGCGGCACATGTGTAACCGCACAACCTAAGCTGACCTGATCCATCTTGGAGACCTGTCAAGCCTTCTCCGGTTATCAGCTGCATCACAGGTGCGACCAGATCGAAGGGGGGAGAATAAAAGGGAGGAAGAAGAGGAGGAGAAGAAAAGAAAGAAAAGTTAAGGAGTTGGTAAAAGGGGGGGGGGGGAAAAAAATCTGTGAACGGAGGCGTATTTTGTGAAGGGAAGCTGAGGGGATGCATTCGGACACTGCGTGGGTGGCGTGTGTGTTCGGATGCGTGGTTTTGATTTGTAACAAAGATGGTGTATTGGCCCTCTATCGATTTATCTATCTTAAAATATATCTGTAAAAAAGCTGTAAACTTACTTTACCAAAATCAATCTATGCATTCATAGAGCCAAACAGCCTTCTGTTCACTTAACAATCTATTTCTCAATCGATCTATTTAGCTAGCAGAACCATCGTCTCCATATGCATTTGTGAAAGTATGTGCCTTTGACATGTGCATGCAAGGAGGTGTGAAGGTCGATTAAAAAGAAATTAAAGAGCGCTTTGTCTGCTTGATAAATCGAAGGTGTTGTCTTTGAAGTTGATAAGATAACACGATACAGAAGACTACAGCTGGGCAGTGAGAGACAGGCTACAGGTTAGAGTTGATTTAAGCTTTCCAAGAGAATGATATATGGCGCTCAGGTGGAAGCTGATTCAAACGTTACAAATCTATATTACAAATGAGAATTTAATTCCATAAAGTGGAAAAAAAACAAAGCTTTAATTCCCCCCGCTATTTAATCGCAGTGAGTTTAGAATTAAGTAATAAATCACGAAT
>NC_061851.1:10291035-10293535 GCF_019202785.1 Penaeus chinensis | reverse complement strand
AGCAATTATGATTACGTGCATCTTGAGTTAAGGGCCGCTGCTCCCTGCTCTCCTGCTCTCCTGCCCCCTACAATGACTCAGCAGGTTGATATGCTTTCACTTGACGGCTTCGCGAGCCACGCCAACATCGTAAATTACGGAACCTCAAAATTGGCATGCCACTTACGAAGAAGTCTCGAGCTGCAGCGGCCGAAAGGAGAGGAGGAGAAGCTGGCAGACACCTTAACAAAGAAAAAAAGAAAACAAAAATGAAGAAGGGGGAAAAAAAGAGACAGGAACTTCCAGCGCCACCAAAACGAAATGAAAATGCATTAAATCAGTCATGGCCTAAACGTCGACTTGATGAAGGACTGTGCATGGGCGGGAGAGGGCGGGAGAGGGCGTGAGAGGGGCGGGATAGACCATGCAAAGGCGTCCGTGGTTCCTTGAAGTCTTACGCAGACACTTGACGGATTGGGCTAATGCGAAAGGCTTATTGCTCGTCCTCGAAGGCTAATTACTTATTTAGCTGTTTCCTTGAGAGAGAATGGCGGCGTGCCTATGTCGTGGTTTGATTTGATGATAAGGGGATGGGGGGGGGGAGGGGTAGAAAATAGATGCATGAGTAGGTAGATAGATTAATGAATTAATAAATATACAATTATTTTTTCTTGATCCTCATATTGCAATATATATGATAACAGTGACGATAATGAATATGGAAATGACCATGATGATAGTGATGATAATAATAGTGATAGCAATAATGATAATAATCATAATACTATTAGTAATAATAATGATAATAATAATAATAGTAATAATATTGTAATGATAATGATACTAATACGGATATTGGAAATAATGTTAATGATAATGAAAAAAACAACAATAAAAGGGATAATGATAATACCAATCATGATATTAGTGATGATGATAATATTGATTATACTAACATACATAAGAATTATGATACTACTAATACCGCTAAATACTAATCATCACGATAATATTAACGACGGTAATGACCATCACGACAATAGAAAACAGCAGTTGCAACATTAACGACCACAATAATGGTGCTTATAGTCTTTAAAAAAGCAATACAGAGAAGCACAAGCACATTATCATTAATTCTCTCATGATTAATGTTTCGACAATTAACGCTTCAGCTACTATTCATTTCTCATGTTAATTCAGTTTCAGGAGCTCAGTTAGTCTGCTGATCACGACCTTCACTAGGGGAGTCTCTTCAGCAACTTCCATGGAAACTTTATCACTTGGCGAACGATGAGAAATGGGGTTCATTATGAGATTTTTTTTTAATGTTCATTTGTTGTTGTGGTCTTTCCTGTATTTGTTTTTATTTGTTTGTGTGTGTGTGTGATTTTGTTTCTTCTTCTGGTTGTCTCTGTTTTGTTGTTTTTCTTTCTGATTCTGTCTCTCTGTCTCTTTGGTTTCGTTCTTGTTTTTTTTTTCTCACTCTCTCTCTCTTTCTCTCTCTCTCTCTCTCTCTCTCTCTCTCTCTCTCTCTCTCTCTCTCTCTCTCTCTCTCTCTCTCTCTCTCTCTACCTGTATATCTGTCTTCCTCACCCCCTCCTCTCTTTGTGTGTCTGTCTGTCTGTCTCTTTCTCTCTCCTTCTCTTTATATTTTCTCTACCTATCTATCTGCCCCCCCCCCCCCCTCTCTCTCTTTCTTTCTCTCTCTCGCTTCATAATACTTCTCTCTGTATTCTCTCTCTCTCCCTCTCTCTCTCTCTCTCTCTCTCTCTCTCTCTCTCTCTCTCTCTCTCTCTCTCTCTCTCTCTCTCTCTCTCTCTCTCTCTCTCTCTCTCTCTCTCTCTCTCTCTCTCTCTCTCTCTCTCTCTCTCTCTCTCTCTACCTGTATATCTGTCTTCCTCACCCCCTCCTCTCTTTGTGTGTCTGTCTGTCTGTCTCTTTCTCTCTCCTTCTCTTTATATTTTCTCTACCTATCTATCTGCCCCCC
Organism: Penaeus chinensis; assembly: GCF_019202785.1. Taxonomy (NCBI): domain Eukaryota; kingdom Metazoa; phylum Arthropoda; class Malacostraca; order Decapoda; family Penaeidae; genus Penaeus; species Penaeus chinensis. The sequence continues at coordinate 10,291,569 of NC_061851.1, read as the reverse complement.
CCCCTCTCTCTTTCTTTCTCTCTCTCGCTTCATAATACTTCTCTCTGTATTCTCTCTCTCTCCCTCTCTCTCTCTCTCTCTCTCTCTCTCTCTCTCTCTCTCTCTCTCTTTCTCTCTCTCTCCCTCCCGCTCTCCCTCTCTCTCTCTCTCCCTCCCTCCCCCCAACCCTCCCTCCCTTCCTCCCCCCCCCCTCTCCCCCACCTCTCTCTCTCTCTCTCTCTCTCTCTCTCTCTCTCTCGCTCTCTCTCTCTCTCTCTCTCTCTCTCTCTCTCTCTCTCTCTCTCTCTCTCTCCCTCCCTCCCTCCCTCCCCCCCCCCCCCTCCCCCCCCCCCTCTCTCTCTCCCTCTCTCTCTCTCGCTCTCTCTCTCTCTTCTCTTGGAACACATCTATGCGTGTCTGAATTTAATTTGACGCAAAGGAGTACCCACGCCATGTACTTTCACATACAAGGAGACTCGGGGGGTAGGAATACAGTATATCAGTAATGTTAAGTGTATGTGTGGATGTTGATATGTTTGTATGCCGTTTGATATG
>NC_061851.1:10258535-10261035 GCF_019202785.1 Penaeus chinensis | reverse complement strand
CCCCCCCACCCCCCCTCCCCCCCGCTAACCTGTGTAATCTTAATTTCAATCTATCATATTCGTTGCTGGGGGAGGAAAGGGCGCGGTGAGTGAGGGGGGTGGGGTTAGGGGGGTGAGTGAGGGTGGGGGTGGGGTTAGGGGGGTGAGTGAGGGTGGGGGGGTGGGGTTAGGAGGTGAGTGAGGTAGGGGGTGGGGTTAGGGGGGTGAGTGAGGGGGGGGGGGGTGTTAGGAGGTGAGTGAAGGGTGGGGTGGGGTGGGGTTAGGGGGGGTGAGTGAGGGGAGGGTAAGGTGGGTGAGGGGTGTGTGGATGGAATGGGGGGGTGGGGGGAGGAGATGGGGGTGAATGAGGGGGTTGGAGTGAAGTGGAAGTGAATGAGGGGGGGGGGGATAAGTGAGGGGTTTGGGGGGGTGATGGGGGGATGAATGAGAGGGGGGGGGGTGAGCTGCAGGCGAATGAGGAGGGTAGGGGAGATGGGTGAGAGAAGGGGGGGGGGGGGGTGAGACGAGGTGAATGAAGGGCCAGCGAGGTGGGTGAGATGAAAAGGGGGGTGAGGGGGGGAGGGTAAGAATTAAGGGAAGTGAGAAGGAAGAAAGAGGGAGGTGAGAGGAGGAATAAATGGGGGGGGGGGGGGAGGCGAATGAGGGGAAAGGGGTGGGGGAAGGTAAGAGAGTGAGGGGGGGGGGTGAGAAGGGAAGGAAGAGGAGGATGTGAAGGGAAGAAAAGAACACAAAGGAAAAGAGGGATAGGCAGGGTAAGAGAAAGGGAGGAATAAAAAAAGGATGTCGATAAAGAAAGGAGGAAGAAGGAAGAGGAGAATGAGGAAGGGCGAAAAACGGAAGGAGAGGATGGATAACAAAAAGAGGATAAAGGAGAGAGAGAGTGAGAGAGAGAAAGAGAGAAAGAGAGAGAGAGAGAGAATGGATGAATAAGAAATGTTGACAAATGAAAGAAAGAGGTGCGAAGGAAAATAGTTTAGTAACAACAGACCATCAAAAAAATAAGAATTATATAAAAAAAAAATAAATAAAAAAGATAAAAAAAAACAGATTAAAAATACTGTCAACGTTAGGTACTGTGTTGCAAAGCGTCTGGACTGGTTTCGCTTTGCAAATAGAGATAATTAATTTATTTGATTCAACCGTCTGTTTGATACAGGCAGCAAGGTCTGACAGACAGCTTGAGAGAGAGAGAGGAGAGAGAGAGAGAGAGAGAGAGAGAGAGAGAGAGAGAGAGAGAGAGAGAGAGAGAGAGAGAGAGAGAGAGAGAGAGAGAGAGAGAGAGAGAGATTAGGAAGAAGATAAGATAAGAGAAGAGAAGAGAAGAGAGCCAACAAGAGAGGAAAAAAAAAAAAAAAAAAAACACGAAAAAGAAAAGAAAAAGAAATAGAACGAAAAGGAGAGGAAGAGAGGAAACGGCCACCACCGCCAACTGCCAAGTGCTTATACCCGCTGACCAGCCACCTGTCATCCCACACGGCAGTCGAAGTTCAAATGCCATGTTCATCTCGGTTCATGGCAAGTGTCGTGGTCTGGTTTCGAGGCTTCAGTCAACAGCAGGTTCCTCGGCAGGTCATGTGTAGCCACTTGTGTAAGTGATTTACCACCTGGAGGCCACCTACCTGTGCAATCAGCTGGGTGTATGTGTTTGATTACCTGCATGCGCGGTTGTAATCACCTGTGCTTGCAATGTGTGTATTAGTACGATAAGAATAAAGTAAATAAATGGTGAAAGGTAGCGTCTGCGTGTACGTGTGTACGTCTCTTCAACTATACATACACATGAGGCTTGTGTGTGTACAGGAACTCGAGCGCCGGTTACCACCTGTGTACTTGTGGCCCTGAATGTGTGTGCTCGCGTGTGGAATGTGCGTGTACTCCAACAAAAGATATATATTATAGACGCATATTTTACACTTTCGGATAATGGAGATTTACTTCTATTTCTCCCTTTTTTCTTTCTTTCTTTCTTTCACCTGTTGAGATATTTATTTTTTCTTCCGAGATATTTATTTTTTATTTTTTTTTCCGTTGTTTAACCTAAGTCATCTTCATAGTTGTCGTTACAGTTATTGTCTTTTCATACACACACTTCTTCTTTTTCTTCTTCTTCTCCTCTCTCCTCCTTCTTCTTCTTCTTCTTCTTCTTCTTCTTCTTCTTCTTCTTCTTCTTCTTCTTCTTCTTCTTCTTCTTCTTCTTCTTCTTCTTCTTCTTCTTTTCTTCTTCTTCTTTCGTCTTCTTCTTCTTCTCCTTCTTCTTCTTCTCTTCTCTTCTTCTTTCTTCTTCTTCTTCTTCTTCTTCTACTTCTTCTTCTTCTTCTTCTTCTTCTTCTTCTTCATCTTCATCTTCTTCTTCTTCTTCTTCTACTTCTTCTACTTCTTCTTCTTCCTCTTCTTCTTCTTCTACTTCTTTTTCTTCTTCCTCTTCTTCTTCTTCTTCTCCTTCTTCTTCTTCTTCTTCTTCTTCTTCTTCTTCTTCTTCACTTTCTTCTTCTTCTTCTTC
>NC_061851.1:10253535-10256035 GCF_019202785.1 Penaeus chinensis | reverse complement strand
GTAAACAGATGGCAATCAGATTCCCTCCAGCCATTAGCCGCGTCTGCCCCCCGCCCCGCCGCTCTGTACTGCCCCTGCCACATCCAGCCATGCCCAATGCCCCCATACAACCCGGAGAGGCCTATCCACCCGCCGGGTTCGTTAACGGGGATATATGGCCCAGGCTGACCTACTATGCAAACAGGACTCGCGGCGCAGAATTTATTAATCTGTATCTCCGTCTCAATCCTATTAGGAACGGTATTTTTTTGGGGGGGTCGAGGCCGGTATGTAAATCGGCAGATTATTGACGATAAATAAAATCTGGAGTTTACGCTGGAAAATCTGAGATCACCATTAGGAAGGAGAGTTGTGGACACTGCAGACGAAGCTTCATGGAGAGAAAATCAATAAAAGCGAACTCTATCATTAACCATATGCAAATTTTCGCGGACGCAGTGCTAGGGGGTCTGACCTAGCCGGTAGCCAACAGCGGAGGAATATGTTCTTATGAAGTTCGGTAATTAAGGATGTTTGCCGCTTGTCTTACGTGTGCTTGGAGGCGCTTGAAGATGGCTTATACTCCAGGGTGCTTGCCTCTGTCTTACGTGTTGCCTTAGGTTCCTCGTTCCGGTTTTAAAATGTCTTAAAAGATGTTTACGTCGGTTTTGTAAGCGTGCTTCCAGGAGAGTTCCATTGTCTCGCTCTGATCTCATGAGTGCTTAGTTAGCTTTTTATTCACAATCTTTATTCAACACCCGATGTCGTATTTTTTTTTAAAACGCCCATTAATATTTTAGAAAAGCGCAACATACTAAGCGCTCCAGTTTAAAAGGCGGAGTTTAGCACCTCCACAGTCAAACCGGTAAGGTAAACAGATCGCAGGATGTTAGCATATCTTTCCTTGACGGGAGGAAGGTACCATCATACCCCGATCCTCGCTGGGGTATCACCGGCGCGACTGAACAAATATAGTAACTCGTACAGCTTCTAAGGCCATCATCATTAACTCGCAGAGGAAGGTGAACATGCCCGCCACATAGCCCCCTCCTCTCCCTCCCTCTCCCTCCCTTCCTCCCTCTCATATCCCTCCCTCTCCCTTCCTCCCTCTCATCTCCCTCCTTCTCCCTTCCTCCCTCTCATCTCCCTCCCTCTCCTCTCCCTCCCTCTCCCTTCCTCCCTCTCATCTCCCTCCTTCTCCCTTCCTTACACTTGCTCTCACTCCTCCTCTCCCGCCTCTTCCTCTTCCTCCACCCTATTCCGCTCCTTCTAAAAAAAATCCCCAGTAACAGTAAACAAATGTACGTAGATAAAGAATGGAAATGAAGAAGGAAGATGAAAATAAAATAAAAGAAGGAAAATTCGGACGACATAGAATAAATAGTGATAAAAAGACGACGACGAAGAAAAAGGAAAGATTGAAAAAAAGAGAAAGAGAAGGAAATAAGGAAAATAAAAAGAACTAGAAAAAAAGAAAAAGAAAAAGAAAAGTAATAAGAAAAAAACGAAAAAATAAAAAAAACACGAAAAGAAACGAAAAAAAATAAAAGAAAAATAATAAAAAAGATAAAAGAAAAAAAAAGAGAAAGAAAAAAAGAAAAAAGAAAAGCAAAAGAAAAAAAAACGAAAACAAAAACAATAGAAAAAGACAATATAAAAAGAAAAGACAAGAAAAACAGAAAACATAATTCAGCCCACAACAATCACCTTAGATCAAGTCATGTTTGTAGGTGTTGCAGGCGAGGTAGAGCACAAGCGTTTCTAATGGTCGCACGCTCTACTCAAACAGCATCATTACGGTCACATTCACAGTCATCTGTACCGAGTACATGTTCTTGTTCCTGGTCCACCCTCCCCCCCTCTCCCTAGGTCCCCTCTCCCATCTCTCTATCTCCCTCTGTCCTCTCCTCCTCCTGCTCTCTCATCTTCATCTTGTCTCTCCTCTTCTTCCATTTCTTCTCCCATCTTTCTATATCCTTCTGTTCCCCTCCTTCTCTCTCATCTTCGTTTTCTTCATCTTCTTCCTTCTTTCCTTTCCGTTTCCATCTTTGTCACTTCTCTTTGCTTTCTTCTGTTTCTCCACCACTTATATCCCCTGTCTATCCCATTCATATCACGTCTATCCTCTTTTCCTTCTTCCCTTTCTCCACCATCCTTATCTCACTCCTTCTCTTTCACTCTCATCTTGGCTCTCCTCTCCTTCTCCCGTTTCCTCCTCCTCCCCTCTCCCTCCTCACTTTTCTTCTCTCATCACCATCCCATCAACCCTCTCTTCTTCCTCCCCTTTTCCCTCCATCACCTTCTCTTCCATTTCCTCCACGTCCATCTCCCTCCTTCCCTTCCATCCTCATTCTGTCTATCCTGTCCTTCTATCTTCTCTCCCCACTATCCCCTCCATCCCAATCCCTCTTCTTTTCTATCCCCTCCCCGTCTATCCTTTCTTCCTTCTCTCTTCTCCCCACCTTCCCCTCCCCCCCCCTCCTCATCCATCCCCACTTCATCGATCTTCTCTTCCCCTCCC
>NC_061851.1:10218535-10221035 GCF_019202785.1 Penaeus chinensis | reverse complement strand
GATAGACAGACAGACAGACAGACAGACAGACAGACAGACAGACAGACAGACAAACAGATATACAGACAGACAGACATACATACAGACAGACAGATTGATAGACAGACAGACAGACAGACAGAAAGACAGACAGACAGACATACTTACATACAGTCAGGCAAACATACATGCATACATACATATATACATACAGTCAGACAGACAGACAGACAGACAGACAGACAGACAGACATACATACAGTCAGACAGACTGGCAGACAGACAGACAGACAGACATACATACATACAGTCAGGCAGACAGACAGACAGATATACATACAGTCAGACAAATAGACAGACAGAAAGACAGGCAGACAGATAAATAACTAGATAGACAGATAGACAGACAGATAAATAACTAGATAGACAGACAAACATACAGGCAGACAGATAAATAACTAGATAGACAGACAGATAAATAACTAGATAGACAGACAGATAAATAACTAGATAGACAGACAGATAAATAAATTTGTGTGTCCTTACCCATCCGCTGCCCGGCCGCCCAGCCCGCTCGAGCGCCCGCCATGACACCCGTCGCTTCCCTGCAACGCTATTTGCAATCATGGAGACCTCGATCGAATCCGGCTCGTAGGAGAGGTCAAACGCCGCTCGCTAAGCACAGCAAAATCACCCTTCGGCGCGCAGGTCATCACGACAACACCCGCTTCGTTGCGACTCCGCCCTTATTAACAACTACGCGCGTCCCTTGCCTTCGTTTATTTATTATTTACAACAGCAATTAGCGCGGCGGCAACACTTACATCGTTCCGGGGGTGACTGATGGCAAGACGGTGACTGGAAACCCCGTGAGTGATGCTGATGGCGTCGTTTTCCGTCTTTATTCAGAAGGAATTATTGAAGGTCATTATGTAAAACGCAGGTTGCTTTCAAGATGGCGTCGGCAGCCGAGCTTAAAACTTCTTCGTTTAATCTTTAATTTATTTTCTATTTTTTAACCAGTGGTCCATTTTCTTTTCCTTTTTTCTTCTTCTATTGTTTCTTTTTCTTCTTCTTCTTTTTTATTTTACATTTCTTTCTCCCTTTTCTGGCCGGCGTACTTTGGCATTGTCCGATGCTATCGTATCCATGCCCGAAAACAGATGCAATGAAAAAAAAAAAAAAAAAAATCGAGAGACAGAGAAAAAAGACCCAATTTCAAACCTGGAATTGCCTTTGGAACTGAGCCGTTGACTACTCTCCTTCCTCGAACTTATTTATGCTTACTTTACATGATGTCTGCTGTGCATCCGAAAACATAAACAAAACAATGATGACCAAATAAAGCAGGAGGAAAAACGTTATCTCAAAGCTATCTGCTTGCTGCTTGTCTACACGCAACCAACTTGATTGATAAAGCAGCCGATGCTAAAGATACCTGGTAACTTCGAGCAAGATTTTAGACCTGACGCTTGATATCTTGAACTGATTGGCGTGAGTGGTAGCTTTCTTATCGCTTATATATATATATTTTGCCTCGATTTGTTTGTTTTTTTGTACGTGTTTTATTGCGTGTTTTATTCAATGTTTGCTCCTTGGTATTGTACGCTAGGCTCAAATCACAGCACTTTAAGATTAGGAGAGTACAGATATACAGGCTGGACATCTGGTAGGCATTAACACTGACACGAATTGGTTCCTCTAGTTCATTGCAATTGTGTAATGGTCTCTGTGCAATGACACTGTGCAACTAGAAATGCATAAACTAGTCTGATCGTTAAGAAGTCGAATTTCCAAAAGAGAGATATTATAGTGTTTTAAGTTATGATAGTTTTAAGTGATGATATAAGAACGGGATGGTATTTTTAGATAATTTTAATATATGTTTGATAAAATACGCAGCCATTAACTGTAAATCATACATCTTTAAATTTTAGTTTTCACAGAGCATATCAAAATAATTTTCCACAGAAAATAACATTTCAAACTTGATAAAGGCGGTCCCTTTGTATATAACAAGATTATATACCCCCTTTCACATTTCAGAGAACCAAAATGCAGCAGCCCTCACTGAAATGTTCTATCGGTATCTGATTGTTAATGAAAAACTTGTTCCCAGTGAAATCTGAGAAATATTGTTAATTTATTGCAGTGCCTTCAGTTACTAAATTATATATTGTTTTTCACTTATTGCAATGGAAGGTTTACAACACGTATACATATGAACATATATATATATATATATATATATATGTATAAATATATGATATATATATATATAAATGTATGTATAAATATATGATATATATATATATATATAAATATATGTATAAATATATGATATATATATAAATATATGTATAAATATATGATATATATAAATATATATATATATATATATATATATATGTATGTGTGTGTGTGTATGTGTGTGTGTGTGTGTGTGTGTGTGTGTATGTTTGTATCTATATCTATCTAGCTATTTATCTATTTATCTATTTCTCTAACTCTCCCTCTCTCT
>NC_061851.1:10201035-10206035 GCF_019202785.1 Penaeus chinensis | reverse complement strand
GAAGGGGGGGAGGGTGGCCGTATGGTAGGGGGGGGGGAGAGGAGAAGGAAAGGGTGGAGGTAGAGGAGAGGGGAAGGAGGGGGGGGGGTAGGGGAGAGGCAGAAGGGGGAGCACAAGGGCGGGGTTTGAGACTGTCTACTCGCAGGAAAGATTTAGATCGTGATATTTTGTCGGCTTTCATATGTCTTTGCTTAGACTCCTAAGAAGTGGGGATATAATAATAAAAGGAGAGAGAGAGAGAGAGAGAGAGAGAGAGAGAGAGAGAGAGAGAGAGAGAGAGAGAGAGAGAGAGAGAGAAGAAGAAGAAGAAGAAGAAGAAGAAAAGAAGAGGGTAAGGGAGAAGAAGGAAAAAAAAGAGGATGAGAAAAGTCAGGAAAAAGAAGATGACGAAGAGGAAAAAGTAATAAATGAAGAGAAAGAAGAAGGAAAAAAAAAAAAAAGATAAAAAAGGAAAGAAAAAAGAAAAAGAAAATAATAGATGTAGATTTGAAGAAATCGCAAATCACAAGAACAATTTATAAAAATCGACATAGACACGAAGAGAATCGGATTTAATACATAAGGATTATTAAAAACTTTTAATTGTATCAAACCAAGCTGATATATCTCCACTTTCATCAATGTATGTTTTAATTATTTGCTTTTATGTATATATTTGATTTATATTTTCCTTTGCAATCATTATCTTGATCGTCTGTGATAAGTAATAGTGATTATGCTACTAATAAAACTAATAATGATAATGATAATCATAATAGTGAGACAAATAATAGGAATAATAGTAACAATAATGATGATCATAATAATAATAATGATAACAATAATAATAATAATAATAATAATAATAATAATAACTATCATCATTATTAGTGTTATTATTTTTTCATTATAATAATGATTATGGTAATGATTAAGGTAATGATTAAGGAGAATGATGACAGCAATGATAATATCAGCAAAAGTAGTAATGATAACAACTAATAATATTAATAGTGATAATGATAACAACAACAACAGTAATTTTCTAATGTTGAAAAGTTATTAATAAAATTGAATATCTCACAGTGAAATAAACTTAGGAACTTTAACTGTGATAACAATGATAATGATGTTAAATATATTATTAATGATAATCATAATGATAATGATAATTATAATAAGGACAACAATAATAATAGAAATGATTGTAATGATGATGATAATAATGATGATATAAATACCAATACTAATAGTAATAATGATTATTACTTTCATTATATCAACAACAATAATTATATTTATGATAATAATTCATTGTTAAAAATGAAAATAGTAATAACAATGGTATCATAATCAACAATAGAAATATAAACATATTTAAATACACGAGCATAAAACTATCAAACAAAAAAATAAAAATAAAAATAAAAACACACCCACTACTGGAAAAATAATTATTTACCTTCTTTCTATCTCGCTATTCCAGAAAAAAAAAAAAAAACAGAGGAAAAATATATACGTCAAGTGGAAAATGTGGACGGTACACGACAGTAAATGTTGGCAACACTGATTTAGATCAATGGGCGTTTCTGTAGATACTTCATAAGTTTATGCAACATATTCATTTGCAAATGATCTTCAGCTTGCAGAAATATGATATGGTATATGACTATGATGAAGTTTGATATTGTGTACACAATATATATTTATATATATATATGTATTCATATATTTATATATATATATATATATATATATATATATATGCATACACACATACACACACATACCCACACACATATATCTATATCTATGTGCGTGCACACACACACACACACACACACACACACACACACACACACACACACACACGCACGCACACACACACATATATCTATCTACCTATCTATCTATCTCTCTAGCTATCTGTTTATCTGTCTCCTGATTTATCTATCTATATACATATATGCATATATATACACACACATATATACATATATGTATATATGTATGAATATACATCAATATATATACATATGTATATATATGTACACATATGCATGTTCATGTAAATATATACATATACACACATACGCATATATACATATAAAGACACATACGTATATGTATACACACATACATATACATATACATACATACCTGTATGGATATATATATATACACACACACACACACATATATATATATATATATATATGCATACACACATATATATACACACACACCTATATATATATATATATATATATATATATTTATATATATACATATACATATACATATACATACATATCTGTATGGATATATATATATACATACACATATATATATATATATATATATATACACACACACTTATGAGTTTGTGTGCGTGTGTGTATGTGTGTGTGTGTATGTATGCGTGTGTGTGCGTGTGTGTGCGTGTGTATGTGTGTGTGTGTGTATGTATGTATATAAATACACACATACACACACACACACACACACATATATATATATATATATATATATTTGTGTGTGTGTGTGTGTGTGAATTCCTTAACTAAGCCCCATCACAAAAATGCTAAAAACAAAAGAAGTCCACCCACCCAACTTGTCCGAATCCGCGCCAGACAAAGCACATCGGGACGCGTGATAGTCAGCCTACAAGCCCGAGTTATTCATGTGACCGAGGATCCGCATACAATAATCGGGTCTCCGCCCTTGTTCCTGCTTGTTCAAAATCTATCGGTTCATCGTCCATCTGTTCAGCTCAGGTTATCCGGGTAAAGCGCGCCAGATCTGCCAGTGAGTTCTGATTACTGATACGGGGATGCCAGGCGACTTTGGACCTTACGGTAGTTGTGCCTAAGGAGCTGTGTTATCGCAGGTCATGTAGGACACCGCGTCTGCATGCGCACGGACACATACGGACACGACACACGGACACGGACATGGATTTATACATACACACTTTTATGCAAATCTGGGAAGCAATCGAATACAAATATGTACACTTTGCCATGCTAATTTGCAAACAGGCAAACGAGTGACTATATAATTAAATAATTTAACATACAAACAGATTGAATAAACACAATTCAAAATAAAGAGTTAGGCAAGAGAGCAAACAAACCGATAAACTAAAAAAAAAAAAAAGGATATCCATTTTCCAAAAGGAAGGAATTGATTTAAGGTTAAACAATCAATCAAACAATCAAACAATCAGTCACTCAGACATACGTTTACTCTACCCCCCCCCCAAAAAAAAAAAAATGAAATGGGAAAATTCTTCTATCAAAGGCAATCGTTCGGAACATCAGTTTTCACTCGTAACTCTTTCTCTCGCGCCCGTACGAGTGACGGACGGGTCAGTGGCAATCGCTCTCTCGCTCTTACTCTTTCTCTCTGTATTTGTCTGTTTCTGTTTCTGTCTTGTTCTTTCGTTCTGTCTGTCTGTCTGTTTGTCGGTCTCTCATTCTCTGTCTGTCTGTTTGAATCTCTCTCTGCTTGCTTCTCTCTCTCTCTCTCTCTATTTTTCTCTCTCCCTTCTCTCCTCCCTCTCTCTTCCTCCCCATTCCTACCCTCCCTCTCTCATCCTCCCTCTCCCTCTCCTTCCTTCCTCTCCTCCCCTCTTCCCTCTCCCTCTCCTTTCCTCGTCCCTTTCTCTTCCTCCCTCTCCCTATCACTCCCTCCCCTCTCCCTCTCCCTCCCTCCCCTCTCCCTATCCCTCCCTCCCCTCTCTCTTCTCTCCTTCCGCCAGGAGTGCCTATCCGTTACCTAGTCAAGCAAAACGACCACCAGCGGCGCGAAATTTGTCTGCATCTTGCCCGTGCACCGGCCTCGACCCCCCCCCCACCTCCCCCCTCATGCCTTCCTCCCGCACCCCTACCCCCATCCCTCCCCCCTCCCGCCTTCCTCCCGCATCCCTACCCCCACCCACCCCCTTTGGCTGCTTAGTCATGAATGGACGCCATGAGAATTTTGTGTGTTTACGTTCCTCGGTCTATTGATTCCTGAGGAGAGAGAGGGTTTAAGTTTTAGTATTATTATTCTTTTGTCTGTTTTGTTTTGTTTTTGTTTTTGTCTGTTTGTATTTGTATTGTGTTGTGTGGATTTACGTAAGACTGGATATAGGGAGGGAGGGTGGGGTGGGGGGGTAATTGATAACATTTTGTCCGCTTATTTCGTGTTTCGTTCATTAATTAGGCCTTACGTAACGAAAAGTATACATTACATTTGATATCGTAATAATTAGTAATATAAATTCATAAGACTCCAAACGATGTCTTTAAAAGAAGATAATTAAACCATCATTAACGAACCGAGTATCACCTGCCGCCATGACTTGCATAATTTGGTCCTCACAGTAATAATAAACACTCAAATTCAAAACAAAAAAAAACAAATTAGCATCGCGGCGACAGTTTGAAGTGAATGCTATCTCTTGATCTACGTATCTGTGGAAAGATCGGATATTACGTAGCGTTTTGACAAAGTACTTATTGTAATGAAATACTTGAGTTTTTTTTTTTTAATTTAAAGACTGGTTTGTGCCATTCTAACCGCCCCCCCACCCCCCCTCTGACGGACAAATGACCCCAAAATCCAGGTAAGATCAAGTTGGTCCCATATCCAAGTAGACATCCCGGTAGAGGAACATGCATACTTAGCCATGGGGCGAGGCGCTGGGCACGTCTACAAAAGCACCGTAAATCAGGGATTCAGAAAACCAGTTCATAGATCCATGATTCTGTGATATGTTAGAATTTCAGACTGTAATCATGCAAACACACACACACACACACACAAACATATATATATACACACACACACACGCATATATATGCTTATATTTATATCTATATATATGCATATATATATATATATATATATATATATATATATGTCTGTGTGTGTGTGTGTGTGCTTGTGTGTGGGTAGATATGTATGTGTATATACATATATACATATATATACATATATATACATATAGACATACATATGTATATGCATGTGTG
>NC_061851.1:10158535-10161035 GCF_019202785.1 Penaeus chinensis | reverse complement strand
TTTCCAACTCTCATGCATGCCGTTTGTTCCCATTACAGATTTCTAATTAGTCGGATATCCTTTCCAACAAGATCTATACTTTGCAGCGCCTTCAACAACTCTTCATGCTGTACTTTATCAAACGCTTTCGTGTAATCTATGAAGCATAGATATAGATCCCGTTGCATTTCGATAGCTCTCTCAGATAACATTCTAACCATCCAAATCGCATTTCTTGTACCAGCATCTTCTACAAAACCACATTGTTCTTTTCCAATTTCTGGTCTTGTTCTGCTTCTTGATCTTGCCATAATAACCCGTAGAATATTTTTTATAATGTGACTCTTCAGACTGATTGTTCTGTGTAGCTCATATTCTATGGCTCCCGGTTTCTTTGGCAATGCAATAAATATTGACTTGCTCAATTCCTTTGGTATTTCACCACTGTCATAGATATCGTTTATGACTTCTGTAAGTTTTTCAATCCCAAAGTCTTCCATTGCCGTGACCATTTCTGTAACTATCTCATCTGGCCCCGCTGCCTTGTTCTTCCTCATCTTTCCAACTGCTGCCCTCACTTCCGATTTTAATATCTGTGGCCCGTCCATGTTCTTCTCAATTAATGGCTTCTCTCTTCTGTTGTCGTGGAACAGTTCCTGGATGTATTCTGTCCATCTTTCCAGTATCTTTTCTTTCTCCAAAATAATGGTTCCATCTTTCGCTCTCAAACAACCCGATGAAGAACAGGTTTTCTTCCCTGCAAGATCTTTGATTTGCTTGTGCATGGATGCTGGGTCTGTGTTCTTGGATTGCTCAATTTCTTCACACTTTGCGTTTACCCATGCCTCTTTGGCTTCTTGGCATTTGATCTTGATCTCTCTGTCAAGCTGCTTGTATTCCTCACTGTTCCGCTTGACTATAGTCTGTCTCTTTTTCATAAGTTCCATGATCTCCTTTGTCATCCACTTCCTTCTGGATGTCTTCTCCCTTTTCGGTATTACTTCCTTGGCTGTTACGACCAGAGCGTTCTTTAGCGATTCCCACAGAGTTTCTCCATCTTGTAACAATGCCTGGAACCGGTTCTTTACCGCCACTGAATACTTTTCTTTCAGTTTAGGGTCGCTTTGCAGCGCTCCGTAATGCAGCCGTGGAACAACCTTTGCCGGCTTCAATTTCTTTAACTTTACCATTAAATTACAGATGACTGGGTTATGGTCGCTCCTGCAGTCAGCACCTGGATATGCTTTCGATTGCTTAACTGCGTTTTTGAATCTGCTGTTGATGGTAATGTAATCAATTTGGTTCTTGACATCTCCTCCTGGTTTTCTCCATGTCCATAATCGTCTTGGGTGTTCTTAAAAACATGTGTTGGTAATGACTTGACCATGTGCTGCACACCACTGCACCCATCTGTCTCCTCTTTCATTTCTTACTCCAAGCCCATGTTTGCCGACCATTCCTTCACTTCCTTCCTGAGCATTACCTACTTTTGCATTGAGATCTCCCATCACAATTATAAGTTCCTGTGATTTGCATTGTTCCTTGGCTTTCTCCAGAGTATCGTAGAACTGGTCAATCTCTTCTTCGCTGCTGTCTGATGTTGGCGCATAAACCATTATTATACTGATGTTAAAAGGATTTCCTTTGAGTTTCACCAGCATTACTCTGTCTGACAGTTCCCAGTGTCCCATCACACACTTCGCTCTCTCTTCATCTAATATGACCCCTACTCCATGTTCATGCTTTTCACCTCCTGAGTATATCATCCTGTAGTTGTCCGTTTGAAAATCTCCAGTGTGCTTCCATCTTGTTTCGCAGACTCCGAGTATGTTAATCTTCATCCTTGCCATCTCCTGCTTGACATTCTCTAGTTTACCACTTTGAAGCATTGTCCGCACATTCCATGTTCCGATTCTGATGGTCTCCTTGTTGCAGACAGTCGCTTGTTGACGGTCAGGCGCTACCTGTCGCACATAGCAATCCTTACCGAGCGAGGAGCCATTGCCTGTTGACATGGCCCCATTCACGCCGTTCAGGTTATCCTGTAAGCTGTGCATTTCCATGACTTTTCTTGGCAAGTGCAACAGTGGTTTGCCATTGCCTTCTGTCGGGTGTGTTTCCAGAGAGCACCATCTCCTGTTGCCTGGCCGTTGACCCTATTGGGTTCTTCCGCCCTTAGTGGGTATTATTTTTCCTCCCACAGGGATGGCAACATCCCTCCTCGGTAGAACTCAGTCTCTTGAGTAATCTGAGGGTTGCCGGTTTAGTCGCCGACTTCCGACATCCTTCACCTGCCAAGGCTAACCCACTGGACTCTGTGGGGATTTTCTGTCAGGCTTTCTTGCCTTAGCCTTATGACCTCCCGGTCTAACCCACAAGGCATTGGGTTTCATGTAACAGGTGGTACTGGATTACATGGTACCAGTAGCAAGTCTCTGACCTGACCTGACAAAAAAAAAAAATATATATATATATATTTATATATACACACACTTACATATATATATATATATATATATAT
>NC_061851.1:10148535-10151035 GCF_019202785.1 Penaeus chinensis | reverse complement strand
AGGTATATGTATGTATGTATATGTATATATATATATATACATATATATATATATATGTATATATACACGCACGGATTCAGCCTGTTATAAAAAGTAGACGCAAGCTTTCTGAAGGCACAATATAATATTCATGACATGACATAATATTCATTCTGAAATCTTCGTTCTTTGTTACCAGCGCAAAGATCCCTTGATATTCTCCAGACAATGTTTCTCAGATCCTCCAAAGAGCATGTTTTGTTATTAGTGCTTGTAAAGAAATTTCTTTTCTCTCAATTCCAAATGGGTGTTGATATACCCGTATGTACGTGTATGATCTGTCTCCAAGCCCGTGAATGAGAACATATGTGCGTGTAGGTGTGTATGTGTTCGTGTGTGTTATGAATAGCTGAATGACCTTGACTCGACAGTACTGACCTCTCACATCTCTCTTCACATGATAGTTTATTCTGCTTAACCCGCTATCATACAATATATCAAATTACCTTCTGACATTTACTTAGACCATTATTACAGTTGCTAGACGTGTTCTTTCAGCAAGAAATATGATATTATTCTATCGCAAGTTTGATCTTCTTTTTATACATCTTCATAAACTGTATTGATAACCCTTAGTAATTTCTAAAGTATTAGATTTTTTTTTTCGTGTTCTCTTGGCAAGCTGTTAATTGCATGACAAGAATCACTTTTTCATTGTTATTACACCCTTCGAGTTTCGTCAAATTTCTATCCGATATCACTTCATCTCTATTCTTCTTTATCCTATCTCCTCACCTTCGTTTTCGTCTGACTCCTCTTCGTCTTTTCGTTCATTCTCTTCCGGGTTTTTATCTCTATCTTTCTTAATTTTTCGTAGGTTCTTCCTATTTCTTGATTCGCTTTCTCTTCATATTTCTCATTTCTTGTATTTTTTCCTATCCACACTTCTGGAACTTTTTGCTTTTTAGAATATTTTCTTTTCCTTCACCTCCAACTTTTGTTCTACTTCTTGTCCACTCATTCCTTTTTTTTCTTATGCTTGTTTTCTCTGTTTTTCTTTCACCTTTTCACCTTCACACTCCAGATCCTCCGCACTCTTCACTTTCCTTTCACACCCTTTCTCTCTTCTCTCTTGCTTCATTTCTTTCCATTTCCTTATTTAGTCTTTCTTTTCCTCTTCCTTGTTTATTATATTTTCATCTTTCTCAACCACGTTTCCTGCTCCTTGTTCTTCTTCTCCTTCTCTGCCACCTCCTCCACTTCCAACTCCATCTCCACCTCTCCCTCCACCTCTCCCTCCACCCCATCACCACCACACAATCCTCACTCAATTCTCCTCCTACTCCACCTCCACCACCACCTCCATCTCCACCACCACTACCACCACCCTCTACCCCATCTCCTCCTCCACTACCTCCACCACTCCTGTACTTCTCCACCACCACCACCCCCTCCTCCTCCCCATCCCCTACTACACCACCTCCACCACCACCCTCATCACCAACACCACTTCTACCACTTCCACCACCACCTCCTCCACCACCCCCACCACCAACACCACATCCCCTACCTTCACCACCACCCCTACCCCCCCCACCCCCTCTTCCACCCCCACCCTACCCCACCACCCCCCTCCTCCTCCTCCTCCACTTCCGCTCACCCCCCCCCCCATCCTCGCAAGTGGCCTCTGATCCTACAGACAATGAA
Source organism: Penaeus chinensis (assembly GCF_019202785.1). Lineage (NCBI taxonomy): Eukaryota > Metazoa > Arthropoda > Malacostraca > Decapoda > Penaeidae > Penaeus > Penaeus chinensis. Next base: position 10,149,349 of record NC_061851.1, on the reverse strand, counting down.
ATCCAATCCCTTTGTTGAACCCGGGATGATCCTCGCCACAGAAGGATTTTCCCGAAGGACTGCTCTGGCTTCCTCCCTTCCCTCGCCTCCTTCGGTACACAATGGGAGAAGTAGCGTCATCTCCGAGATAAGGCTTGGAGATAAGATACCCCTGATAAGGTATGTGTTGATGCTATACATATATATATAGAATCAAGGAGTTGGAGATTTGGGAAATGTATTGATGCTGTGATAGGGATACGTGGATTAAGATCGTGGGTGATAGGGATAATGGTGATGATGGGTGATAGGGATAATGACGATAATGATGGTGATAAAAAAGAAGAGAGAATGTAAATGGGAATATTGATATGGCAGGTTATACCGATACCCACAATGAAGACGACCATAACGAAAAATGGAAAATAGTTGAAATTAGGACCCTGGAACACGTGAAGAAAACCCATATCATTGTTTCATTAAAAAGGGTGAGATGCAGGAAGAAATATTTTGACCAAGACAAAATCCAGACAAAGGGGAAAGGAGAGAGAGAGAGAAAAAAAGGTAGATGAAGCAGAATATATGATCAAAATATCACTCCACCTTCTATCTTTCGCCATTTTACCAAGTCTGACCCAAAATTAACCTGACATTATTAGCCTCTTTATATAAAATATATTTTATAATACACAGAATATTGTTATCTTTGTTATTTTTTTCTTAGCGTCTCGTCTTCAGGTACCTTTCATAAATGCATCCCTTTTGTACAAGAAATTGGAAGACCAGATAAAGATTTCTAGATAACACGAGAACGCGCGCGCGCGCGCGGAGAGAG
>NC_061851.1:10129191-10131691 GCF_019202785.1 Penaeus chinensis | reverse complement strand
CCAGTTGACGGCGAGGTCAAGTATCCGCTCTGAGCATGGAGACACCGAGTCAAGGTGTCAGTGTGGACAGAGCTTGTAAGTGGTCTCGAACCTTGAATGCCATGGACCACCACTTACTTCGTCAGAGTAGAATGCGATGCGGTCAAACACCGCATTGATATGATGATGATATTTACATAAATATGTAGATTGATAGAGAGATAGTTAGAGAGTTAGAGAGACAGACATAGACAGAGACACTGTTATTATTTTTATCAATTTATTATTATGATATTATGATGGTAATTATTGCTAATATTTATTAATATTATTATTTTCTAAAATTATTATCACCTCTTATCATTATTACTACTATATTTATCATTGTTATTATTACTGTCAGTTATTATTATCATAATTACTATTATCATTATCAATACTATTATCTTTATTATTGTGATTGTTATTATCATTATTATTATTATTGCTAATACAACATCTACCCTTATTATCATTATTAACACATTTTTCATTATCATTATTAACACATGTTATTATTATCTTTGTTGTTATAGTTATTATTATTATTGTTATTATTATTATTGTTATTATTATTATTGTTATTATTATTATTGTTATTATATTTGTTATTATTATTATTGTTATTATTATTGTTATTATTATTGTAGTCATTCTTACCATCAGTGTTATTATTATCATTATTATTATTACTATTTTGTTTGTTATCGTTATCATCTTTATCATCATTATTATTGTAATAGTTACCAGTACCATCATTATCATCATTCTTAATACCATCATGATTATCATTGTTATATGATTATCATCGTTATTATTATGAAAGTTGTTATTGCCATTTCAGTACGATCATTTTTTCCATCATTGCGTACTTGATCATGAACTTCATTATTATAAATATCATTATTATTATCATCGTTAATGTTACTATCATTAGTATTCTGAGAATTATTATAATAATAATGATAATAATGATGACAGCATCATTATTATCATTATTGTTATTTCTATCATTATTATCATTATTGTTATTTCTATCATTATTATCATTATTGTTATTTCTATCATTATTATCATTATTATGAATCTATCTTTACTCATCATTATCATCATCATTACCATCCTCATTGTCATTTTCTTCGTTATGATCATTATTATCATATCAACACTGACGTGTTGATATATAATTAATTGCTAATTGCTAGTTTGCCAACTTTACTATAATTCTCTTATTCTCACAATATTATTATCCTTATTAATTAGAAGTCCTTACATCACCATTATTATTAAGCAAGATTTTTTTTTTACTGATGATATTACTTGAGAAAATAATCAATCATTGATGGTAATATCATGACCATAGTAGTATAATTTTTACTCACTCACTTTATATTTGTATTCGTATTGGCTAAATACCTCGTTCTTTCTGTGGAAAACATTTATCCACTGTTAGTATTGTTAACGGATATACAATAAAATTAGTGGTTTTTTTTTCCTTTTTTTTTTCTTTTTTTTAGCTTTAATTGTAGATCTAACTTCCAAACAAAGGAAAAGGATAAGAAGTTAATAAAATCACTCATTAGGAAAACCGTTTTAATAACAACATATATTACATCATAAATAACGTATTGGCTTATGTTCTAATATAGTACATCTATATTCCCCTCTTTTTCTATATCTTAAAAAAAAGAAAAAATCTGTCCGCTACATCTACCCTTCCTGTAATCTACGATTCCCAATAAGTGACGCAATCTTCACAGCGTTCAGGTTATGGCACCACTACTTGACTAGAATCCGAACGCCTGTGGTGTTGTGTGCGTAGAGTTCAATACCACTTCACTTGAAAAAAGAAAAAGAAAAACGAAGTCAAAGTTATTGATCAACGGTATCAGTTATCGGAGTTTATGGAGTTTATGGCACGTGTGACTTTCCAAACTGCTTAAGATTGTGTTTTAATCACAAATTATTTCCGTTTTTTTCCTTATTGCCTCTCTGTCTCTCTGTTGTTGTTTTTTTTTTTTTTTTTTTTTTTTTTCCAATTTCTTAAGACATGTCGGCTACCCAGAAGAATATATTTTTTCCCCCCTTTTCAATGATTTTCTGCGGAGTGACACTTTCTTCTTTTGGAAGATAATCAGCATGCCTATTTATCTCTGGTGTTTTTTTTCCTCTTTTATTTTGTTTTCTCTCACTTGGTTGTTTTTTGTATCACCCTTTCTCCCCTTTTCTCATCTCTCTTCCTCGCTCTTTCTTTCTCTCTATTTCTCACTGTCTCTCTCTCTCTCTCTTTCTCACTCTCTCTCTCTCTCTCTCTCTCTCTCTCTCTTTCTCTCTCTCCTTTTCTCTCTCTCCTCCCCTCCCTCAGTCTCGCTGTCGCTTTCTCGATCTTTCCTCTCTGACCTCCTACTCTTTCTCTCAGTTACCCCTTTTCCATTGCTCATTCTTACTGACTCTCTCTCTCTCTCTCTCTCTCTCTCTCTCT
>NC_061851.1:10119191-10121691 GCF_019202785.1 Penaeus chinensis | reverse complement strand
ATCATTATCATTTTTATAATTATCATAATCATTATCATTTTTATAATTATCATAATCATTATCATTTTTATAATTATCATAATCATTATCATTTTTATAATTATCATAATCATTATCATTTTTATAATTATCATAATCATTATCATTTTTATAATTATCATAATCATTATCATTTTTATAATTATCATAATCATTATCATTTTTATAATTATCATAATCATTATCATTTTTATAATTATCATAATCATTATCATTTTTATAATTATCATAATCATTATCATTTTTATAATTATCATAATCATTATCATTTTTATAATTATCATAATCATTATCATTTTTATAATTATCATAATCATTATCATTTTTATAATTATCATAATCATTATCATTTTTATAATTATCATAATCATTATCATTTTTATAATTATCATAATCATTATCATTTTTATAATTATCATAATCATTATCATTTTTATAATTATCATAATCATTATCATTTTTATAATTATCATAATCATTATCATTTTTATAATTATCATAATCATTATCATTTTTATAATTATCATAATCATTATCATTTTTATAATTATCATAATCATTATCATTTTTATAATTATCATAATCATTATCATTTTTATAATTATCATAATCATTATCATTTTTATAATTATCATAATCATTATCATTTTTATAATTATCATAATCATTATCATTTTTATAATTATCATAATCATTATCATTTTTATAATTATCATAATCATTATCATTTTTATAATTATCATAATCATTATCATTTTTATAATTATCATAATCATTATCATTTTTATAATTATCATAATCATTATCATTTTTATAATTATCATAATCATTATCATTTTTATAATTATCATAATCATTATCATTTTTATAATTATCATAATCATTATCATTTTTATAATTATCATAATCATTATCATTTTTATAATTATCATAATCATTATCATTTTTATAATTATCATAATCATTATCATTTTTATAATTATCATAATCATTATCATTTTTATAATTATCATAATCATTATCATTTTTATAATTATCATAATCATTATCATTTTTATAATTATCATAATCATTATCATTTTTATAATTATCATAATCATTATCATTTTTATAATTATCATAATCATTATCATTTTTATAATTATCATAATCATTATCATTTTTATAATTATCATAATCATTATCATTTTTATAATTATCATAATCATTATCATTTTTATAATTATCATAATCATTATCATTTTTATAATTATCATAATCATTATCATTTTTATAATTATCATAATCATTATCATTTTTATAATTATCATAATCATTATCATTTTTATAATTATCATAATCATTATCATTTTTATAATTATCATAATCATTATCATTTTTATAATTATCATAATCATTATCATTTTTATAATTATCATAATCATTATCATTTTTATAATTATCATAATCATTATCATTTTTATAATTATCATAATCATTATCATTTTTATAATTATCATAATCATTATCATTTTTATAATTTATATAAATAATATAATATATAAATATATAAAATATATTTATAAAAAAACAAAAAAAAAAAAAAATCCTTGTTTTGACTATTTTCCAAATTTCTTCACTCCTTCGCCTCACCTCCGCTTATCACTCGAACTACTTACTACACTTTCTTCCTTCCATAAGCGACGTGTCAAATGAAGAAGAATTAATTATAAATAATATATATACTTTTCAATCTTGGACCTTCTTGTGCTTCGAGTTGCTTCAGCTGTTGACCTTATTATTAGCCAACGTCTTAAGATCATGCAGAGGTTAACAGCAGGCGCCATCTGCTGTGTCGGCTGCGTCAATGTGGCCGTTTGTTTCATGATTGTTTTGTTTTTTTTTTCTTCCTGTCAATTGGATTTCGTTTATGCGATACTAGAAAAAAGGATAGAACATTTAATTTGGAAGACGATCCAGCTAACAAAAAACCCGAATCTTTAAAAAAGAGATTTTGTTGGCAAATTATTGGAAATTTAAAACTATGAAACGGCGCTTTACAAAAATTTTAAAAAATGATTTTATATATATAATTTTAAATTATATAAAAATATATATGGTGTTGTGTGGTGTGGCGGTGTGTGGTTGTGTGTGTGTGTGTGTACATATATAATATAAATATATAAATAAAATTATAAATATATATATAAGTTGTGTGTTTTGTTTTGATGTTTGGGTTTTGTTGTGTGTTTTTATGGTTGTTTGTGTGTGGTGTTTGTGTGTGAGTGTGGGTTGTGTTGTGTGTGTGGTGTGTACTTGAACACACACCACACACACACACAACACACAAGTAATATACAAACACATATAGTACACATATATCAACATATACACATATAATGTAAAAATAAAATAATTTGTATAATCATAATATATATAATATATAATAATATATAATTTTTTGTGTGTGTGTGGTGATGTA
>NC_061851.1:10109191-10111691 GCF_019202785.1 Penaeus chinensis | reverse complement strand
AAAAAGAATAATAATCATAATGATAACAATAACAATAATGAACATTATTATCGTTATTGTTATCAATATTATCATCATCATTATCATCTTTATTATCCGTATTACCATTATCATCATTATCATCTTTATTGTTATTATCATTGATTATTTACATTTATATTACTTCCATTTTCTAATAATATAATTATCATCACTATCGTTGTCACTATTATTATTATCATTATTATTATCATTATTATTATCATTATTATTATCATTATTATTATCATTATTATTATCATTATTATTATCATTATTATTATTATCATTATTATTATCATTATTATTATAATCATTATTATTATAATCATTATTATTTGTGTTACTGTTATTATTATCATTATTGTTATTGTTATTTTTGTTATTATTAGTGTCATGATAATAATAATAATAACAATAATAATAGTAATAATAAAAATGATTATTATTTTTGTTACTATTATTATTATTATTATTATTATATTATTATTAGTAGTAGTATTATCATCATTATCATCAATGTTATCATTAGTATTATTGTTGCTGTTGTTGTTGCTGTTATTATTATTATTATTATTATTATTATTATTATTATTATTATTATTATTATTATTATCATTAATATTATTATCATCATTATTATTATCATCACCATCATCATAATTATTATTACCAAGGTAATTATTATTATCAATATTACCATTGTAATTATCATCATCATCCTCATCATCATTATCCTCATTATTACCATTGCTTCTCTCATTTTCATGGTCATTATTGGCGAACGGAACCATATTTAATTGCCAATTTTGACAACATATATTAGTACAAAAGAGAAACAGGAGAAAGGGAAAGAAAGGGGAGGTGAGATAGATAGATAGATACGGATATAGTCTGATAGATAGATAGACAGACAGATAGATAGATAGATAGATAGATAGAGAGAGAGAGAGAGAGAGAGAGAGAGAGAGAGAGAGAGAGAGAGAGAGAGAGAGAGAGAGAGAGGAACGAAACAAAAAATGCAGGAAAACAATAATAAAAAAAATAAAAAAAATACGCTTACCGAAACTTAGAAAATATGGAACGAACATGACGAAGAAGAAAAAAATAAGTTGTATCTGGAAGAAACAAGTAAGAAAAAATTAAGAAAAACGAAAATAGGTTTCTCATTCCCCAAATTTATTTTCAATCTCTCAAAAATAGTGACGATAACGATAATTGCCATTGATAATAATGAAAGCCAATGATAAGGAGAATGTTAATAACTGTTATCAACACTGCAATTCTAGGTATCATCACCATTATCATCCTGATTGTACCAATTACCATGATTATCACCGAGGGTTTTCAATACCGCTGAAAAACGCCAGGGACTTTGTAGGTTCTAAAGTAAGACATACCAGCGTGTCAGTGTATGTACGTATAAGGCTATGTATGTAGTTAGTGTGAATGCGCGTAAGTGGGAGAGCGAATGAGGAGAGAACACAAACTTAAAACAAAAAAGGAAACAGAAAAAAAAAGAAAAAGAAAAAAAAGGAAGTATATTAGACCATTCATTTGGAAACGAGAAAGGAAGAGAAAGACGAAGAAAAAAAAAAAGGAGTATTTGATGTAGACATAAAGGTTTCTGGTGTTCAGAGACTACTGAAAATAAGGATGATGATAATGACCATGCCGTTATTTGCATATTCTTTGTTTTACAGTCTATTGCCTCGTAACTTGTCTACTTCATATATATGTTTTGAATCCCACTGCATGAATAAGGTTATAAATAATTATGTAATGATCCTGAATATTACTTCATATGTACACGGACATATGTATGCTCTCACATGGACAGACAAACTACCCACGCGCCGAGAATGGTGGGGTGGGGGCAGAGGAGGAAGAGAAGGAAGATGAGGAAAAGGAGGGAAAGGAGGAGAAGGAATGGGGAGGAGGTAAGGAGAAAGAGGAGGGAAAAGAGGATGAGGAGGAGGGGGGGTGAGGTAAGGAGGAGGAGGAGGAGGAGTAGAAGGAGGAGAAAGAGGAGGGGGAGGAGGAGAAGGCGGATGGAGTAAGGAGGAGGAGGAAGAGGAGGACGGGGAGGAGAGGTGGAGGAGGAGAAAGAGGAGGTGAAAGAGGTCGAGGAGGAGGAGAAGGAGGAGGAGGAGGAAGGGGTGAGGTAAGGAGGAAGGGGAGGATGGGGAGGAGGGGAGGAGGAAGAAGAAGAAAAGGAAGAAGAGGAGAAGGTGAAGGGGGGCATGAGGTAAGGAGGAAGAGGAGGAGGGGGGGGGGAGGGAAGGGGAGGTGGGAAGAGGGGAAGGAGGGGAGAGGAGGTGGGAGCTGAGGGAGAGGGAGGGAAGGGGAGGAGGAGGAGGAGGAGGAGGAAGAGGAGGAGGAGGAGGAGGAGGTAACACTCTTTAGAAAGACGTACTAAATCTCACAACAGAAGATAAAGGCTACGAATAAACACACACAGGTGTAAAGACGATCAACAATT
>NC_061851.1:10091691-10094191 GCF_019202785.1 Penaeus chinensis | reverse complement strand
AACACACCTTTGTTCCTCGCTGCTCCTCATCATGCAATAATAAAACCGACGATAAATAACCATAAAACGCAATGAAGGTAGAGACCATAGCTGCATTTACGTTTCCATTAAATACGAGTTGCGGTCTGGCTTGCAACGGACAGAAGCTTAAGCGTTGCTGTAGGTATATAATTTTGACTGTTGTTTATTGCACGTTTTATAAATATTCAGGTAGATTAACATCGCATGCATGAAATTTCTAGTAAGGAAACTAACTTGTTTCTTTGTCTGTAACGATTTCGACAAAAGAGTTCTAAGAAAAAAATAGTTACGGGTTGTGATATAGCGAATCGGTAGTAATGGCGTTGTGTCTGGATCGAGTTGCAACTTACAAACAAAAAAACACTCGCCCTTGAAGTATTACCCTTTGTTTATGTTGTATTTATTGAAAGTTTTAGGTATTTCTATTATAAATGTAACCCTTTTTCACAAATGTATCATGTATAAATATTGTTGTTTTTTGAAGGTGTGACATAATACCGTAACGAGAGCTCTTTGTCTGTCTGTCTGTCTGTCTGTCTCTCTCTCTCTCTCTCTCTCTCTCTCTCTCTCTCTCTCTCTCTCTCTCTCTCTCTCTCTCTCTCTCTCTTCTCTCTCCTTCTTCCCCCCCTCTCTATCTCCCCCTCCCACCCTCTCTCTCCCTCCCTCCCACCCTCCCTCTCTCCTTTTTTTTTTTTTTTTTTTTTGTTAAACGCTCCAGTTTTCACGTCGTTAATGATAGCTTTTCAGGCCCGAAAGTGGGAACAGTGAGTCCACAACATGTAAATGCATATCTAAGTCAAGAGTCTGCGCCGTTATCTTGGTCGGAAATTTGAATTGCATCTCTTTAACAGCAGGAGAGAGAAAAAAGGGTGAAATAAAGACCGAATGAGGTGGAAGAGGAAGAGAGAAAGAGATGAGAGAAATACGGGAAAAAGAGGAGGATGTAGGGAGATAGAATAGGGATGGAATAAAGACCGAATGAGGAGGAAGAGGAAGATAAAAAAAGGGAGAGAAATTCAGAGTAAAAGAGGAGGATGTAGGGAGATAGAAAAGGGATGGAATAAAGACCCAATGAGGAGGAGGAGGGAGAGAGAAAAAGGGAGAAATAAAGACCGAATGAGGAAGAAGGGAGTGAGAAAAAAAGGGAGATAAATTCAGATTAGAAGAGGAGGATGTAGGGAGATAGAAAAGGGATGGAATAAAGACCTAATGAGGAGGAGGAGGGAGAGAGAAAAAGGGAGAAATAAAGACCGAATGAGGAAGAAGGGAGAGAGAAAAAAAGGGAGATAAATTCAGATTAGAAGAGGAGGATGTAGGGAGATAGAAAAGGGATGGAATAAAGACCCAATGAGGAGGAAGAGGGAGAGAGAAAAAGGGAGAAATAAAGACCGAATGAGGAAGAAGGGAGAGAGAAAAAGAGAGAGATAAATTCAGATAAAAGAGGAGGATGTAGGGAGATATAAAAGGGATGGAATAAAGACCTAATGAGGAGGAAGAGGGAGAGAGAAAAAGGGAGAAATAAAGACCGAATGAGGAAGAAGGGGGAGAGAGAAAGAGAGGAGAGAAATACAGGAAAAAGAGGAGGATGTAGGGAGATAGAAAAGGGATGGAATAAAGACCCTAATGAGGAGGAAGAGGGAGAGAGAAAAAGGGAGAAATAAAGACCGAATGAGGAAGAAAGGGGGGAAAGAAAAGAGAGGAGAGAAATACAGGAAAAAGAGGAGAATGTAGGGAGATAGAAAAGGGATGGAATAAAGACCCAATGTGGAGGAGAGGGAGAGAGAAAAAGGGAGAAATAGAGACCGAATGAGGATGAAGAGGAAGAGAGAAAAATATGAGAGAAATTCAGAGTAAAAGAGGAGGATGTAGGGATATAGAAAAGGGGTGGAATAAAGACCTAATGAGGAGAGAGAGAGAGAGAGAGAGAGAGAGAGAGAGAGAGAGAGAGAGAGAGAGAGAGAGAGAGAGAGAGAGAGAGAAAGAGAGAGAAGACGTGTGAAATACAAGCCGAATGAGGAAGAAGAGGGAGAGAGAAAGGGAGAAAAGAAATAGAGACCGAACGAGAAGGAAGAGAGAAGAGAAATACAGAGTAAAAGAGGACGATGTAAGAATATGAAGAAGGAGCGAGTAATAACAAAATGAAAGTCAAAACGGGAAAGATAAAAAGTTAAGAAAGTTAAGAAGGGAAGAAAGGAAGCTAGAGAGAGAGAGAGAGAGAGAGAAGATAGATAGAGAGAGAGAGAGAAAGGGAGAGAGAGAGGGAGAGAGAGAGAGAGAGAGCGAGAGAGAGAGAGAGAGAGAGAGAGAGAGAGAGAGAGAGAGAGAGAGAGAGAGAGAGAGAGAGAGAGAGAGAGAGAGAGAGAGAAGAGAGAGAGAGAAAGAGAGAGAGAGAGAAGAGGAGAGAGAGAGAGAGAGAAGAGAGAAGAGAGAGAGAGAGAGAGAGAAGAGAGGAGAGAGAGAGAGAGAGAGGAGAGAGAGA
>NC_061851.1:10088643-10091591 GCF_019202785.1 Penaeus chinensis | reverse complement strand
ACACACACACACATACACACGACATACACACGCATACACACACAAACAAACAAACACACACACGTATACTTTATCAGCCTCGCATGCTCGCCGGTTGTTAGCAAGAGCCCTGCCATCAATTCTTCTCCCTGGACGGCGGGAGCAGCGAGCGAAATTCAAAAACGAATGCAAGAGACCTTCCAGTATGCGCGACAAAAAGGACACATACATCACCTCGACAGAATGCAACAGGAATGGCAATTGATTAGCCAATCAAGAGGCATGCAAGAGGACCGCGACAGTAGCTGAGTTAGGAAGCAGGTTTGCAATTGGCTTTTATGCGCTGCGGTTCAAGAGGTGAAACTGCTAAATGCCAGCAATCTGCAGGCTCGGGGCGCTATCTGATGGCAGTTGGCAGAAGCAGTATTTTATTGGCTGGATAACTTGTTCAGAAATTCATTGGTTTTAAGAGAGGCAATAGCAGTGTTGCCACTACTCTGTTGCTAATCAGAAAACAACATGAACAGATATCTATATATATACACGTGTATATGTACCTATATTGTACTAAAAGGAATCAGATGCATTTCTATAATGGTTTGTTAGCATTCGTAATTATTCTTGCGAGGGAATAAACCGAGTGCTAGAAGGAGGAAGAGAAAGAAAACCAAAAATCTATTGGACAGATAACGGCTCAAAATTCGAACGGTGACAACAACTGATTATTGGAATTTTTTTGATTATGAATTATAGCCTGTAAAGGTGTCGACTCCAATCTCTATAGGCAAACAAGCAGCGGCCGGTCGAGAGCCCCCTTCTCCGATAACGTGGAGCAATAAACGAGATTCGACATGGCACTGGTTTCGGCTTCGCTTATCGTTCGTATTCTTTCCCGTCCGTTTTGATCGAAGCCGGAAAGGGAAAGGTGAAAGGTAGTCTAGTGGCGAAGGTATTAGCGTTGGTAGCAGCAACGGTAGTAGCGATCGTGGAGATGAGGAGGAAAATATATAGTGGCGACGATGATGCAGTGTTGCAGACGTAAATAAATGGCCTAGGTCTTCCTTTTTGAAATGTTTATCTAGGCTGCCCACATGAAGACGTTAGCAGGAAAATAAAACGTAATCTTTCACCCACACACAACATACAAATAGGTCACATTCATCCGTACAAAAAATACAAAATTAAGACGAATTCATCATTTTTGCAACAATCGGTGCCACGTTTCAATGGCTAGTTATTCATTGACTCAGTAATTAACTGCAATAATTCATGAAGTCAGTAAAGCATCTGGGCATCTTAATAATTATCGGCGACCTTCATTCTCTCTAATTCTAAGGGATATGAATCATATATTTTTTTTTCTTTAAGTAGAGGATCAAATCACCGTCATTAAGCAAAAAAAAAAAAAAAAAAAAAAAAAAAAAAAAAAGAAAAAGAAGAAAAATAATGGAGAAAGAGAGGGAAAGAATCAACTAAATTAATTTTGATTTCTGGTTTGATTTCATGTTTAATCTGCATTTTTTTTTCTCTCTCTCTCTAGTCGTATCTATTATCTTTCTCCTCTTCTCTCTCTCCTTAGTTTGTTTATATTATTCATTTCCATCTTTCAAATTTCTTATTAGGAATTATCATTCACATTTCCCCTATTTTACCTTCTCTTTTCATCCCCCTTTCCTTTTTTTTTCCCTATTCCATTTTTATTGCTTCTTTCCCAATTCCTCTCTTTCATTACGTACTCCCATCTCCCGATTTTCATTGCTTCTTTCCCTCTTTCCTGTTCTTCATTCAATTATCCTCTCTCTTCATTTTCTTTTTTTTTCTTCTCTTCCTCCTCCTCTTTATTTCATTTTCTCCCTTTCCCTTGTTTTAGTTATTTATTCGATTCCTACCTTTCATTCCATTCTCTCCTCTTCCTTCCCTTCCTCTTACTCTCCCCTCCCCCACCCCTTCCCCTCATCTTACTCCCTCCCCCCCTCATTCTTTTCCTTTCTCCCACTCCCTCCTCCCCCTCCCCTTCCCCTTCCCCTCACCCACCCCCTCTCCCCCTCCCCCTCCCTCCTCTTCCTTCCCTTCCTCCCATTCCCTCCTCCCCTTCCCCTAACATCACTCTCTCCTCCCCCTCCCCTTCCCCAAACACCGCTCTCTCCTCCCCCTCCCCTTCCCCTCACCCACTCCCTCTCCCCCTTCCTCCTCTTCCTTCCCTTCCTCCCACTCCATCCTCCCCTTCCCCCTAACCCCACTCTCTCCTCCCCCTCCCCTTCCCCTTCCCCTCACCCTCTCCCCCTCCCCCTCCCCCCCTCTTCCTTCCCTTCCTCCCGCTGTACCCTCCCTCCCCTTCCCCTTCCCACTGTACCCTCCCTCCCCCTCAGCCCCTCACCCCCCCCCCAGTCTCCCATCGTACCCTTAAAGGCAATAAATGAGCCTTTTTCTTCCTTATGGTCTTTTCCCCTTTGTTGAAGACGGAGGCCGTGGATGGTATCGCGGGCCCTGGGATGTTAGGCCGTAAATCACCGGTAATTGAGTTAGGTGATTTATCTGATTGATCGTCAACATTGCAGATGAAGAAATGAATACAATGGTCGAATTTACACGAGACCAAAAAAAAGGGGAAAAAAAGAAAAAGAAGATGAAGGAAAAAAATAACAATGTGGAGATTGGCTTGAAAAATGGCGTGGCGAAGACTAGATGGAGGGATTCAAACACACGTAGATGCGTTCGTATGCACATATGCACGCACTTGCACGCATATGCGTATGTATGTATGTATGAATGTATTTGTGTGAGTGAGTGAGTGAGTGTGTGTGTGCATGAATACGTGTATGTATTTGTGTGTGTGTGCATGAGTACCTGTGTGTGTGTGTTTTTGTGTGTGCATGAGAGCGTGTATGTTTGTGTGTCTGTGAGCATAAGTGTTTATATGTGTATTTGTGTTTGTGTATTTCCGCGTACTAATACATACGCATGAGTTT
>NC_061851.1:10083643-10086143 GCF_019202785.1 Penaeus chinensis | reverse complement strand
GCGGACGAGAGAGAGAGAGAAAAAGAGCGGAGCGAGAGCGAAGCGAGAGCGAGAGCGAGAGGGGAGAGAGGGAGAGAGAAGAAAAAGAGAGAGAGAGAGAGAGAGGAGAGAGCGAGAGCGAGAGCGAGAGCGAGAGAAGAGAGAAAAGAGAGAGAGAGGAAAAGCGAGAGCGAGAGCCGAGCGAAGCGAGAGCGGGCGAGAGAGAGAGAGAGAGGGAGAGAAAAGCGAGAGAAAAACAAAATACACAGTCAGCAGAAAGACAAACAAATAAAAATTTAAAAAAAAAGAGGTGAGAAAGAAGGAGAAACAGAAGAGAGAGAGAGGGGAGAAGGGAGAGGGGAGAGAAGAGAGAGAGAAAACAGAAAAGAGAGAGAGAAAGGAATTGTGAAAAGGTAATTGCCCTTTTTTTTACCCCCTGTATTTTCTCAACAAAAAAAAGATGGACATAATTTTGCATGGTACCCAAGCACGAAAAAGCAAACAATGCTCTTTGCAACCTTCGCAAAACGTATATTTACATATAAGGCTCAAAGATTTAAAATCGACAATTCTTTTAATGTAAACTCTTCCCGCCTCATTTACGATCTCTCGTCAAACAGTCGCACTCTCTCATTCATGACTCTTAACAGTTAGCCCAAAGTCATAAAGAGAATGAGGGATTAACTAATCGGTCCCAAAACTGATTAAAACCCTTTGAGGATTTAGAAAAAACCCTTTTTTACATGACAAAGAAGCGAACGGCTAAAAGGGAAAGATAACAAAGCCGGTGCAATCCGCAGGAATCCGAGCGAGCGTTCGCGTAGTCTTCCTGCCTTTTCGAACGGCGGGAAGAGGGAAATTCAACATAATTTTTTGAATACGTTGCTCGACCACCGCTTATGCCAGCCCTAAATTACCTAGGCTTTGAAATGGATTTGTGGTTATCATAGTGACAGCGTAATAGATTCTTATCCTAGACTTTATCTCGACGATTTCATGGTGGGAGGGGCTAAGGATGGGGGGTTGAGGAAAGGAGGGGGGGGGGGGGGAGGTTCTCGTTAATAAGTAGGTTAGTATGACGAATGTCGGCGGTGCTGGTGAGTGTGAGTTTCTTGCATTGCCTCTGATTGCTTCGACTGCGGATTTACTCTTTCTCTCGCTGTGTTTAGGGGTCTGATAATTATTTCTGTATCTCATTTCATCTGTCTGTTTAAGTCTCTCTCTCTTCTCTCTCCTCTCTCCCCTCTCCCCTTTACATCTCTCTCTCCTCGACTCTCTCCCATCTCTCTCTCTCCTCTCCGTCTCTCTCTCTCTCTCCTCCTCTTTTTCTCTTTCTCTTTCTCCCCTCTCCCTCAATCTTTTCTCTCTCCTCTCTCTCTCCTCCCCCCTCTCTTTTCTCTCTTTTGTTCCCCTCTCTCCTTCTCATCTCTTCCCCTTTCCCCTCTCTTCTCTCTCTTTTCCGCTCTCTTCCCCCTCTCTCTCTTTTTCTCTCTCATTCTCTCTCTCTCTCTTCCTCTCCTCTCTCACGCCTTTCCCCCTTTTCTCTCTCTCTCTCTCTCTCTTCTCTCTCCTCCTCTCCTCTCCCTCTTTCCCCCCCCCCCCCTTTCTCTCTCACTCTTTCTCTCTCTCTCTTCTCTCTCTCCTCTCTCCTTCTCTCTTCTCCTCTCTCTCTCTCTTCTTTCTTCTTTTTCTTTCTCTCTCCTCTCTCTCTCCTTTCTCCCTCGCCCCCTTTTTTCTTCTCCCTTTTCCCCTCTCTCTCTTCTCCCTCTCATCTCTCTCTCTCTCCCTCTCTCCCCTTCCCTCCTCTCTCTCTCCTCTCTTTCTTTTTTTTTTTTCTCTTCTCTCTCTCCTTCCCTCACCTTCTTTCTCCCAACCTCGGCCTCTCCTCTCCTTCTCCCACTCTCCCCCCTCCTTTTCCCTCCCTTTCCCTCCCCGTCTCCCCCCTCCTTTCCTTCTCTCCCCCCCTCTTTTTTTTTCAACCCTCTTTCCTGCTCTCCTCCCTCCTCCCCTCTTCTCCCTCTCTCTCCATCTCTCCCCTCACATCTCTCCTCCCCCCATCTCCTCCTCTCTCATCTCCTCTCTCTCTCGTCCTCTTTCCTCTTCTCGTCTCCAATCTCCTCTCTCCCTCTCTTCTCTCTCTCTCTCATTCTCCCTCTCTCTTCTCGCTCTTTCTCTCCCCCCACCTTTCTCTCTCTCTCATCTCTCTCTCTTCTCCCCCACTCTCTTTCTTTCCCTCTTTTCTTCTTTCTCTCTTTCTTCTCCTCCCTCTCTCTCTCCTCTCTCTCCCATCTCTCTAACCTCTTTTTCTTTTTCTCCTCCTCCCTGTCGTCCCTCCTTTTCCCCTCTCTCTCTCCCTCTCCACTCTCTCTCCTCCTCTCTTTCCCTCTCTCTCTCTCTCTCTCCCCTCTCTCTCTCTCTCTCTCTCAATCTCTCCTTTCTCTCTCTCTCCTTAACTTAGATCAGATCAAGTTCTCGTACCGAACTTAACCACTAATCTTCGTTAAAATGCAAATAAAATGTA
>NC_061851.1:10071143-10078643 GCF_019202785.1 Penaeus chinensis | reverse complement strand
GAATTTTATCGAGTGTAGTTGAGGGAGCTCGTAAATCATTTTTAAAAAAATCGTAAAACTTTTATAATCTTTTCTTTTCTTTCTTTTAATTCCTAGTCGATTGTCTTGACTCTTTTATAGTCGTATTAACTTGAAATTTGTTCCATTTTATGCTGGGTTCTTTTTAGTCTTGTAAAATTTATATTGACTGTGCGTGTGTATGTATGTGAGTGTTTATGTAGGAGTGGGTGGAAGAGTGTGTGTGTGTGTGTGTGTATGTATGTTTGTGTGTGTGTGTGTGTGCCTGTGTGTGCGTGCGTGCGAGCGTGCGTGCATGCGTGTGTGTGTGTGTGTGTGTGTGTGTGTGTGTGTGTGTGTGTGTGTGTGATTTCGGAGGGTCTCTTCATTCGGTTTTGGTCTAAGAACTCACAATGAAAACATAAATCTTTATTAATCCACTGCCGCCACATTTTATCTACTGCCAGCTCGATGAATAACCTTGCCTCTCTCTCCCTCCTTCTATATATCTTTTATCTCTATCTATCTTCTCACCTCCTTCTCTCTTTTCTCTCTATCCGTCTGTCTGTCTGTCTGTTTCTCTCTCTCTCATTCTCTCTTATTCCCTTTTTCTCCTATTCTTTTTCTCCATCTTCCTCTCTCCTTCCCGTCCTCCCTTCCTTCACCTTCTCTCTCCCTCTCTCCAACCTCACGTACCCATCCCTGCGTTTCTCATCTTCTCCTCCTATTTCCCTTCCATCTTCCCTTCTTCTTCCTCCTCCCTCTTACCCCCCTCACCTTCCTCCTCTACTCCTTACCAATTCTTCCCTCCTTCTGCTCTTCTCCCCCATCTCTCCTTCCCTCTCATCTCATCTCTCTCTTTCCATTCCCTTCTCCTTCTCTCCCATCTCCGTGCCCACTTTCCCTCCTTACCTCCCATCCCCCTTCTTTCCCTCCCTCCCTCCCTCCTTCCCTCCCTCCCTTCCTCCTTCCCTCCTTCCCTCCCTCCCTCCCTCCTCCTTCCCTCCTTCCTCCCTCCCTCCTTCCCTCTCTCCCTCCCTCCTTCCCTCCCTCCTTCCCTCTCTCCCTCCCTCCCTCCCTCCCTCCTTCCCTCTCTCCCTCCCTCCTTCCCTCCCTCCTTCCCTCTCTCTCTCCCTCCTTCCCTCCTTCCTTCCCTCTCTCCCTCCCTCCCTTCCTCCTTCCCTCCCTCCCTCCCTCCCTCCCTCTTTCCCTCCCTCCCACTCTCCCGGACAAATCAAGCGCAGAATTCCAGACATGACCGTTAATTGGAGACTACAATCACCTGCGCCTGCCTTGAATACCTCAGGTGCGCGGACGCTCAAAATCTCTCACGTCGATTTACTAACAGGTGTTCCCTATCGACCGCGGAGTCCTTATGAGGTGTTTTTATAGGCCTCTCTGTCTCTTCTTAAAAAAAAACATGACGAATACCGCCCATGTGTAGGTGCATACTTATATATATATATATATATATATATATATATATATATATATATATATATATATATATATTTAAACATACACACACACACACACACATGTATATGTTATATGTATATATATGTGCATATATATATATATATATATATATATATATATATATATATTTAAACATACACACACACACACACATGTATATGTATATATATATTTGCATATATATATATATATATATATATATATATATATATATATATATATACACACACACACACACACACACATATATATATATATATATATATATATATATGTATATATATAGATAAATATATATATATATATATGTATAAATATACATATATATATATATATATATATATATATATATATATATATATATATATATGTGTGTGTGTGTGTGTGTGTGTGTGTGTGTGTGTGTGTGTGTGTGTGTGTGTGTGTGTACACGTAAGTATGGAGCCACACACACGCATTATTCATCATGATATATATCTATCTATCAATAACCTAGTCATCAGTCTGTCTTTCAGTATTCATTTATACAGGTCCATCTCTAATATTTCTGTGCACATATATGTGGATAGCTATGTATGTAATTCCATATATACAGAGAGATATGCGTACGCATTTATATACTGTTTCCACACATACACACACACACACACACACACACACACACACACACACACACAGACACATATATATATATATGTGTGTGTGTGTGTGTGTGTGTGTGTGTGTGTGTGTGTGTGTGTGTGTGTGTTTTCTTCTTCTACTTCTTCTTTTTGCATCTTTTCGCAGCATTTATTTTTTATTTTTTTTATTTTTTTATTTTTTTACATCCGGATGCCCTTCCTGCCGCCTACTTTCCCCATTCATCCGGGCTTGGGATTGGCTCGGGACATTTCACTGTAGACTCCCATGTCTGTAGGCAATTGAGGTGAAGTTCCTTGCCCAGGGGTACAACGCGCCGGCCGGTGACTATGACTCAGATTGTCATGACAGTCTTTGAGTCCAATGCTTTAACCACTCGGCGACAGTGGCCTCATAAATATATACACACACACACATACATATATGTGTGTATGTGTGTGTGTGTGCGTGTGTGTATGTGTGTGTGCATGTGTGTGTGTGTGTGTGTGTGTGTGTGTGTGTGTGTGTGTGTGTGTGTGTGCGTGTGTGTGTGTATGTGTGTGTGTGTGTGTGTGTGTGTGTGTGTGTGTGCGTGTGTGTGTGTACGTGTGTGTATTGGTGTGTGTGTGTGTGTGTGTATGTGTGTGCGTGTGTCCGTATATATATACCCACATCCACACCCACACTCACACGTTTACAAGGTGAGAATCAGAATTCATTATCTATTAGGATGATATTAACTGTGAACTTTCTAATTAACCTGCATTGGTGGAAAACCGTTTAATCCCTTGGCAGGTTTAAAGGATTTAGATCGAGTCTGTATCTACATGTGTAAGTATCTATATATAAACAGTAGTCTGGTTATTGTTTACTACAGCCTTAACATTTAAGTTTACAATGTTTGCGTTGTGAAAATAACCACTCACCATTCACCATACATTATGAACTTATGTTTTTCAAGACCAATTAACTCGCCCGTTTTCTGATTTCATTCCCTTCTTAATTAATTTGAACTGCAAGCCACAGGTGCACAGAGAGCTGCAGAGATCATAACGGGATTTTTGGGAGACCGGTCTGGGCGGGAACATGATTCTTTCCCTTTGCATAATTAATGGAGTTTTAGCACTTTTCCTTTCAACTCCTAAGTTTTCATTCACTTTAGTATTCATTCAGGTGCAACATACCCTTCAATTGCACGCACGTTGGTCTTTTCATAACTCGTTTTATTCAAATTCTCATTTCACATTTATTGCGGTGCGTTCGTCTGAAGCCTCGAACATCGCTTTAATTATGGCGTTCATTGTTCACGCTTTCCCAGAACACGCCTGAGCTCACACTTCCCTCTTTGCGTTGGTTGCTTTGAACATCAGAGAAAACAAAGGTTGCTTTTTATCATGTTGTTATAATCTATTTTGTTTACGATTCGTAGAGACATTGCTACTCTTATAAATTTTGTCATTAATGGAAATTTCATTCTCGCCATCATGCTTATCAAAATAATCGTGTCAAGCGGAACCGACAGGAGATTAAAAATAAAGCCTAGATATTTCCCTCCCTCGTCTACATTTATGATAAACTCTCCTTGGAGGTGCCATAAATAATAACATTATCACATTTCTCATCGCTTACCTTCAGATGCTTTTACTATCAAAATCTCATAAATTCCAAGATGGATCTCTAGCCTGGATGGTTCCGCAATGTCCTCGCTCTCTCCTTGGATGGTCAACGACAGGTCAGGATTGCGGAGGAGCGCCAGAAGAGGAGGAGGGGCGGGGTTTCGACATCACGCCCTAACAGCGAGAGTGGAACCGCCTCGTGTTTGGTACAGCCTCAGACATGCTTGGTTGTTTTAACCTTTTAAATACTCCTGTTCAAGGGTTTGGTTACTGTCATAGATATACTCGGTCGTTTTACCCTTTTTAAATACTCCTTTTATAGTGTTTGCTTTATACTGCCATAGACATACTCTGTTGTCTTACCCAGTTAAGACCTCTAGTTAAATTGGAATATCTATTTCTACGGAATCATTGTATCATTCCTTTTATCAATAAAGTTAAAGAAGTGTCACTTATCTAAGAAAAAAAAAAAAATGTACAAGACAATCGAATATGATACATACAAATGAAATACCACAGATACTGCATATATAAACCCACAGACGTACACATATCCAAATAAGATTCCTTTTTATAAAGTAGAAGTAGAGAAAAGGCGACGCGAGGAATGAACATTACCCGACCCTTCATAGTTGACTTTAATATAATCGCTGGCACTGGTAGAGCAAGGTACCAGTCATATCTGGATTTAGAGATGAAGTAAGAGTACAAGTACTAATTAGTTACCACCTCAGATCAGTGTGAGGCCGTGAGACTCGCTGATAACCTGCTGAATAACTTCAAGAGAGAAACTTCCTTCTGCAGAGGAGTTCCTCGGGGGGGTAAAAGTCACACAGAGAAACTTGCGAACAAAGATAAAACAGCGAAAAAAAAACAATACTTTTTATCTATGGTATGATTTGCGAATCAAAATAAGGAAGTAATGAAAAAATAAACAATAGAATAGTAAGCCATAGCATTCCTGGGGGGGGGGGGGGCTACAACAATCAAAGCCTAAGAATTTAGATGTTTCTCATACAAAGGATGAGATAAAGATTATTGACATAGGCTGGTACTTCCAACATCAAAAAATCAAAAATAAGAAAGAAAGAAAGAAAGAAAGAAAGAAAGAAAGAAAGATAAAAAGGAAAAAAGAAAGAAAGAAAGGTAGACGGAAAATAAGAAAGAAAGAAAGAAAGAAAGAAAGAAAGAAAGAAAAAAGAAAAAAAGAAAGAAAGAAAGAAAGAAAGAAAGAAAGAAAGAAAGAAGAAAGAAAAAAAGAAAGAAAGAAAGAAAGAAAGAAAGAAAAAGAGAAAGAAAGAAAGAAAGAAAAAAATATCATGTTAGGTATATAAACTTCATGCGTTATATAAACTTCACTGTCTATTTTTTTTAAACAGGTATTTTTCCATCCTTATCAAGACTATCAAAAAGCGAACAGTAGCTACGACATGTATGACAGTGCCCAACCTACTATCAAAGTACTTATTCATCTACCTCTGTCGTAGATTTGTGGATATCTGGTATGAAAACCGTATCACGAACAGTTCAATTGCACGTCCATGAGTTAGTTGCAAGCGGTTTTTAGAATACTTAATGAATTATTTTAAGTTCGTAGGTTCCGTGATTTTTTTTTTTTTTACACATGCTGGGAAAATCCTGCCCTTTAGAAGAAATATATGTATCTGATGCACCGTTTTCTTTATCCAGATATACCTCTCAGGGGGAACTTGCATATATCGTGAATCCTTTCAACATCGGTATGAACTCAGCCTCGTATGATAATTAAACAATATTCCGAGAACTATCGACATAATGGAAAAGTAAAAGCCTTTAGGACTAAAATAGCGTTAGAATATGATATCAGATCCCAAGTCGTTGGTGTATTTTGGGAGTTATGCAAATTACACCAAAACAAAAATAAAAAAATAATTAAAAAAATCCGGATTTGTTGATGCATGATATTGATAGGTTTCGTACAGTATGTTCCCCGAGAATGATTGATTGACTGCTCCACGATAACAGACCATCTGCTTAAGTGAGAAATTTAAGGAAATAGACTTTGAATAGTATTGAAAGAAATGAGTACATGCATAAACGCAAGCATGTCCTTCAGTCATCTCTCAAGAATAAATTGACGGATGTAAGTGCAGCAACATTCTTTAAAATCAAACCTTGCAATGCATTGTATATTTCTCATAAATTATACGACAGACGAACCGTTACTGTAGCATTATTTTTTTTTTTTTTTTTTTTTTTTTTTTTTGCTTGTGCGCAGTGAAACGTGAAATTTTACTCTAATCTTAAAACGATTATGCGTTTAATACTAAAGAATGGATTGAATCTTTATTTATATAAGGTATTTTGATGTCGCTGAGAGACAATTGCAAAATATTGAATTCTTCACGTGTGGTTTTCATTCCCAAGGCCTTATGTGATCGTAATTTTCCTTTTGTTCAGAGAGAAAAGAGGAAGGTGAGGAGCGATTATTAAAACATTAAAATGATGAGACTAAGAATAAGAATAAGAAGGAAAAGAATAAGTAAAACAAGGAGGAAAGGACAAGAAAAGTAGAAGAAGAAGAAAAGAAGACAAAAGAAGAAGAAGAAGAAGAAGAAGCAGTAGCATAAGAAGAATAAGAGGAAGAAGAAGAATAAGATGAAGAAGATGATGATGATGAAAATGAAGACGAAAAAGAAGATGAAAAAGGAAAACAAGAAGAAGAAAATTAAGAAGAAGAAGAAGAAGAAGAAGAAGAAGAAGAAGAAGAAGAAGAAGAAAAACAACAACAACAACAACAACAACAACAACAACAACAACAACAACAACAACAACAACAACAACACCACCAACAACGAGGAAAACGAAAACGAAGAAGAGGAAGAAAAAAAAGAAAAGAAAATAAGAAACGAAACCACCAGCAGAGAGACGAAAAGGCAAAATAGATTTTTCACCATTAAGCATCCAGACATCGGTATCAAATAATCCTTTAAAAATCAAATCGAGGAACTTATAAGTTTATAATGATTGCGATGGAGATTCTTAAATCCTTTTAAAGTTGAGTGGGAGTTCAGAGGCCATCCCCCCCCCCCCCTTTGGTCCCAATAAGGGGGGGATTATCCGGGTGCCAAAATGCCTTTATCTGAATAGATGTATGTAAAGTGCTTCACCATGTCATTTTTTAACGTGTCTTTTTTTTAATTTTTTTTTCTTTTTTATGATTCGTCTTTCCTCATTCTTCTTCTTTTTTTCTGGTTTATCTGATCGTTCCTTCTGTTGCTTCATCTTTCCTCCTTTTTCTTTTCATTTTTGTCTTTCTTCTTCTTCTTTTTCTTTTCTTTTTCTTCTTTTCTTCTTTTTTCCTTTTTCTTCCCTTTTTTTTTTTTTTCTTCTTCTCGCATTAATCTTTTTTTTCTCGTTTCTTTCCCAACTCTTTCGTCTTTCACTTGCCATCCTCCTCCTCCCCTTTCTCTCCATTTCCCTCTTCATTCGTAACTTCCCTCATCCCCCTTTCTACATCCTTCTTTCCTTTCCTATCTCCTACCCTCGTTTTCTTTCTTTCTTCTTTATCCATCTTCCTGCCCCACACCCCCTTCTCGCTCTCTCTCTCTCTCTTCCTCCTTCCCCTTATCTACTCCTTTCTTCTGCTACTTCCTCTTTTTCTTTTTCATTTTTCTTCGTCCTTCTTCTTTCTTCTCTCCCTATCCCTGTCTCTTTTCGCCTTTTTCTTACTCCCTCTTCCTCGTCCTTCTTCCCCCCCCCCCCCCTCTCCCCCTCCCTACCTTTCTCCTTCTCTTTCCCTTTACTCCAC
>NC_061851.1:10036143-10041143 GCF_019202785.1 Penaeus chinensis | reverse complement strand
TGTTTCAGGAGCTTCGAACAATTAACGAACCACATTTCGAATTCTGCTCCATTGGTTCGACACTGATTTTCAGGTTCGGGACTTCGAACGTTAATCTCCTTTTCAGGAGCTCTGATTTTCTTTCAGTTCAAATGTTTTTCTTGCTTTCTGTTTCTGAACTACTGTTAGAATTCATGGAGAAAGGATTAATTTTCATTCGTCAGGATCTTTACAAAGGGTTTTCAGTATTCATTGTTATATATGTCTGTTTGTATTTATTATATATTAGTACTACAAGTCAGGACTCTGAAAATAATCTTTTGTACATATGAGGAACAGACTGAACAAGTAACAAGTATTGGGGAGGTAATTTTCACACATACACAGAAAAAAAGAAAAAAGAAAATGAAAGAAAGGAAAGAAAGAAAAATCGATCCAATTACATGTCTAAATGAGCATGAAATATCAGACCGAAAGGAATTTGTGAACAGATATATATATATATATATATATATATATATATATATATATTCACACATACATAGTCTCTCTCTCTGCCTTTAGGCTTTTCTGATCAGTTAAGATTGAACAATTGAAATCCTGACACAGTCTCTTCTCTAAAAGTTCTTTTTGAATCGTTTATATCTTACAGCGGTTGGAAATAATTTACCTCATACTTTTCAGAATAACGTTTTCGATTAATTATTATTACCAAAGTCCTGTTTCTTCCCTGAAAAAAAAAAAAAAAAAACGTGTATCTTTTAATTGTCTCTGTCAATTCTTGCATTTATTTGGGTCTCCTCTTTCTTTCTTTTTTTCATTTTCTCTCTCAGGTCACTCACTCTCTCTCTCTCTCTCTCTCTCTCTCTCCACTACTTTATCTAGGTTTGACCTGCCCAACTTCAGCCAATCCGCACACACATTGCGCGCATGTGTGTTTGTGTGAGCGTGTGAGGATTCTTGCACACGCACATCGCCCACGCACGGGCGTGAACACACGCGGATTTATTATTATTATTATTATTATTATTATTATTATTATTATTATTATGTGCCATCACCGATGCGATGTTTGACGAACTACTTGGCGCCAAGTTGACATCATGTAGCTGACTGATCTTTATACTGTGGTGGCTGACCCATGATCCGTCCGCAGGGGAGTAGTTGCTTAGGTAATCATTGTTGGTGGTTTTCAACCTATCATCTCTACTAGGTATGACTTACCCAACTTAAGCAAATCCGTGCGTTTGCTCACACACAGACACACATTATATATGCGCGCGCGCGCGCGTGTGATATATGTATATATTTATATATAAATATATATATAAATAAATAAATATATATATATCACATATGTATGTGTATGTGCATATATATATATATATATATATATATGTGTATGTATATACAAACCACATCACACACACACACACACACACACACACACATACACACACACATCCGTCTGCAGATCACAATCGCTCCCATGCCGTAATTGCTTGGGCAACGACGTTATGACGATTGAGGGTATGATCTCGGGGAAAGTCTATGCGCGTGGCTGCCCTGACATCTGGAGGTTTGGGTGGATGTGGCAGAAGAATCTTGTGGAAACCCTGCTCTTTGTAGCGGTTTCTGGCAGCTGCAGTGTAATGCCAAGTCCCGCCGGATGTTGCCAGTAGAAAATAATTTGTTCGTATCCCTTGCAGCAGTTATGCACTGTATAAAGAAAAGGATGAAAATTAATAACTAAGAAGAAAATGACTCACGGAAAGGGGGCGTGGCACTAATTACCGGCCACGCCTCCTTCTCAGACACAGTCAGCTGCGAGGAGGGTTGCCACTGAGTATCAGATGGTTTTCATTAACACATGGCATGCAAGCTTCCTACTCATCATTCATGTATCACACTGATTTATGGTTTTGCGTGACATTTACTTGATCTTCCTCCTTCGTGCATCTGGTGGACGGAGTTTCTTGGTGTTACTGGATCCTCAGAGTCACGGTTGGCTTCGAAATAATCATTCTTTTGATTGTCTCACAGAGTAAAATGCAACTAGGGCGCTACGAATGGCTTGTGAGGTCTTCATTGTTGCCATGATACAAGGGCCTAGCCATATCAGCTCCGAAACACTATTCGAGCACATTATGAAGCTTCATCTGTTCTGAACTTTGAAAACAAAAACCTTTTTTTCGGATCAATTCGTTTCGGTTTCATCAACTCCGGAGAAGAGATATTTTTTGAGCGACTGTGCATAGGTACACACATATATATAGGTACATATATACACACATACACACATACACAGACACAAACACACACACACACACACACACACACACACACACACACACACACACACACATATATATTGTGTATATATATATATATATATATATACACACGTATATATTATATATGTATGTATATATACATATATATATACATATATAAATACACACATATGTATATATGTCTGTATATATTTTAAAATTTTAAAATATATAAATATTTTTTTTTTTTGTTTTTTTGTTTGGGTTTTTGGTTGTTTTGGGGTTTTGTTTGTTGGGTTTTTGGTTTGTGTGGTTTGTTTTGTTTTTGTGTTTGTTGTGTTGTGTGTTTTTTTTTGTTTTTTTGTTTTTTGTTGTGTGTGTGTGTGTGTGTGTGTGGGGTTTTGTGTGTGTGTTTTGTGTGGTGTGTTTTGGTTGTGGTGGTGTGGTGTTGGGTTTTTGTTGTGGTGTGTTGTGTGGTTGTGTGTTTGTTTTGACCTATTTGTCTGTTTACAATATTTAAACCAAATTTTTTAAACCATTCAATTTGAAATCTGAAATGTATCTGTAAGATAGTAATAATAATTATTTAGAGAAAATTAGGCATGCTTTTAGGCCTTGATTATTTTTCGTTCTGGCAAGTACTTCTCTTCAGACTACTAAGAGTGAATGTCTATTAAAACTCATTTAGACACATGAAATAACATTACATTTTCGCTTATTTTGAAAGACGGATATTTTCTTATTTTTCCCAACGTGAATATTAACTTGAATTTGTTATCAAGCATGGGGCCTGTTATATTTACATTTTCTAAATAGCCTTACGTCAAAAAAAAAAAAAAAAAAAAAAAAAAAAAAAAAAAAAAATATCGGATCCTATTTAAAAAAAAAAAAAAAAAAAAAAACAAGTGAAATTAAATTCTGTTTTATCTAATATATAATATCTGAATGTATTTTAAACCGGGTTCCCTTTTTCTTTTTTAAACAAACAAAATAAATACTTTGTTTTTTGGGCGACATGCATGAAAACGAAAAAAGAAACTGGTAATTTTATGTTATCACGTCAAGGAAAAAAAATTATCATAATTTAGTATTCCGTTCCATTGATGTTCTGATATTATTGAAATCCATAAAACCTTATTTATGACCCATCCCTTGATATAATTCGTTCAATGAACAATTACAGAGACTGCAAAAAAAAGCTCTAAAAAAAACGGAACCCTAAAAAAAACCTGACTAAAAAAAAAGGGAAAAACTAGATCTCAAAACTTCTTTAAAATAAAAATATCCTTCTCGTTATAATTTTAATGTATGTTATAACATGAACTGAAGAGCTGATAGGTTTTTTCCTCCTCTCTAAAAAATTTGAAATTTTCCATGACCTCTGGGTCGCTTACCGTTTCCTTGCCCAAAATTCTAATATTTTGGTTCTATGAATTTGGAAAAACCCAATTTAAATGCAAATAAACCATATTTTATATAAAAATATAAAATATAAAAATAAAAATAATATTCTTCTTTTCTCTTTTAGAGTACCTTTTTCCCCGTAAAAATTTCAAAAAGGTATTTTAATTTCAAAATAAAATTGTTTTTTTTTTATTTCCTTATTTTTATTTTTAAATTAATTTTTTTTATTTCAATTTTTATTTTTTATTATTTTTATTATTTTTATTATTTTTGTTTCTTTAAATTTTCTTTTATTATTATTTTTTATTTTAATAGCTTTTTAATTACTTATCAATTGAAATTTCCCAAAACGACTGCAGTTCTGTAAATGTTATCATATTTTACTAACCATTACTAGTACAATAACTATCAGAATATGTGAATATATATAAATGTAAATTCACAAGTTCGTTTAAACATTTTGACTTGGGAAAAAAATGAAAAATTTGTAAAAAACTTGATTTTAAAAAAAGAAAAACAATATTATTGCCTTTCATAATTTGTTTAATTTCAAAATTTAAAAATCCCAAAACCCCTCAAAATGTTTTTTTACGAGATTCCGTGGCATTATTATTCGTAATTTTATCATAATCCTAACATCTTACCCCCATATTCAAAAATTTTTTGCGTTAATAAAAAAAAAAGAGAAGTCCGGGCTCTCTAAAACATGAGAGAGAGAGAGAGAGAAAAGAGAAGAGAGAGAGAAGGGGAAGAGGAGAAAGAGAGAAAGAGGGGGGGGGGGGGGGGGGGAGGGGGGGAAAAAGGAGGGAGGGAGGGGGAAAAGGGAGGGAGGGGGGGGAAAGGAAGGGAGGGAGGGAGGGAGGGGGGGGAGGGGGAAAGGGGGGGAGAGGGAGGGAAAAGAAGGGGGAGAGGGAAAGAAAAGAGAGAGAGGAAAAAAAGAGAAAAAGAAGAAAAGGGGAGGGGAGAGAGAGAGAGGGGTAAAAGAAAAGAGAAAAGAGAGAAAAGAGGGGAGAGAGAGGAGAGAGAGAGAGAATTAAAAGGGGGAAGGGGGGAAGAGGGGAGAGGGGAGAGACTGAAATTTAACTGTCAAAAATTAAAAAACGTTCTTGAAAAACCCCCTAGAACCCCTTTATAAACGGTATCAATTTTAAAATTTTTCAAAAACCCCCGGCAACTTCATATTCCTCCAAGAATGAAGAGTTCACCCCGGGAAAAAGAGGTCAAAAAAGGGGAAGGGAAACCCTCTCTTTCTTTTTTTGGGCCCTTTCCCCCCTCCCTCTCTCTCCCCTCTCTCTCTTTCAACTCCCCCTTCTCCTCTCCTCTCTCCTCTTTACCTCTCTCTCC
>NC_061851.1:10026849-10029349 GCF_019202785.1 Penaeus chinensis | reverse complement strand
CCCCTCCCTATCTCCTCCATCCCCCCCTTCTGCTCCAAGACCGTTACCTTCGCCGTTATTGGAACGTCTTCTTTACCCTCCCCCTCCCCCCCTCTCCCTCCCCTCCGTCTCCTCCTCTCCCCCCTCCATCTCCTCCTCTCCCCCCTCCATCTCCACCCCTTCCCCCTCCGTCTCCTCCCTTCCCCCTCCCCTCCCCTTCCCCTTTCGTCTCCTCTGCCCCCCCCCCCCCTCCCCCTTTCCCCCTCCCCACCCGACGCCGTATATGGTTCGCGTGACCTTGTCCTTGTCCGCCGTAGTCAAGGCTAAGATATAAAGGGATGTGTTTGGATCCTGCTTTGTAGTAGTGTCCTGTTTTGTTGTGTTGTGTTTTGTTTATGTATTTCGTTTCTATTTTTTTTTTCTTTTTTTTTCTCTCTCGCTTTTTTTTTTTTTTTTTTTTTGCTTCGTTGTTTTGGGGTCTTTTCTTCTTCTTCTTTGTATTGTTTATATGTTTTTATCTCTATTTTCTTTTTTTTCTTTTTATCTCTAGCTTTTATATTCTATTCGCTGTTTTGGGCTCTTTTCTTCTTTTTCTTTTTCTTCTTCTTCTTCTTCTTCTTCTTTTCTAGTATACGTTTTCTTGGTGTTGATATTTTTTTTTTATGTTTATTTTTGTTAATCCCGTTTCTCTTCGATGTTGTTGTTGTTTTCTCTTCTCATTCATGTCTTTTGTCTTCTTTGGTTTTTCTTTATGTCCATTTCTCCTGCATATTTTCTTTCTTTTCTTTTGTCTTCTCCTTTTCCTTCTCCTCTTCCTCCTCCTCCTTCTTCTTCTTTTTCCTCGTTATCTCGTCGTCTCCACTTCTTCCTTCTTCTCTTTATCTTCTTTCTTCTCCAATTCCTCCTCTTCCTTCTTCTTTTCAATCTTCTGCAATTTCTTCCTCACTCACAGATCATACACAAATTTCCAGTGTCTCTCTTCTTCCACTTACCTCTTTGGTTTCTTCCCTATCCTTTACCCCCTCCCCCCTTCTATCCTTCTCGTTTGTTGCTATCCTTCGCTATCCTCCATTCCCCACCCCCCACCCCTCCACCCACCTACATTTCCCCTTCTCCCGTATCCTTCCCTTTTATTCCATATTATCTCCTCTATTCTCCCCTTCTGCCTCTCCCTCCCCCTCTATGCTTCCTCTCCTCTTCTCCCCTTCCTCCTCTCCTCCCCCTCTATGCTTCTTCCCCTCTTCTCCCCTTCCTCCTCTCCTCCCTCCTCCCTTTTGCTTCTTCCCCTCTTCTCCCCTTCCTCCTCTTCTCCCCCTCTATGCTTATTCCCCTCTTCTCCCCTTCCTCCTCTCCTCCCCCCTCCCTTTTCCTTCTTATCCTCGTCTCTTTTACCCCTCCCCATCCCTTAAACCCCTCCTCCTTTCCTCCCCCCCTTTCTCCCAATCCTCCACTTCCCCTCCTTCACCCCCTTACCTCTCCCTCTTCCCCCCCTCCCTCCCTCCCTCCCCCCCTCTTATTCAAGTGTTTGGCATGTGCTTTTATCGTCCATGATATCGCGAACCTCGGCCAGTAATAAAAAGGAAATGACTAGTTGGCTGCGTTGGCGACCTCATCCGTCATCCAGGAGTACCATCCTCTTTCTCTTACTCTGAGCAGAAGCGGGGACGAATGCGCGAGAACGTGTGTGCGGAGTTGCATACTTGCATGTTGGGTGTTGGATGTGCTTTTGGGTTAATTTGCATACTGAACACTTTCTTATATATATAAATATATATATATATATATGTATATTTATTTTTTAATTTATATATATATATAATATATATTTTATACATATATATTTATCATATATATGTGTGTGTGTGTGTGTGTGTGGTGTTTGTATTTGTGTGTGTATGTGTATAATATATATATATATTTATATTTTATATATAATATATTATACCACACATACACACACAAATACAAACACACACACACACCACACACACACACACCACACACCATATATTTTTTATATTAAAATATATAATATTACAATATATATATTATATTATTTATTCATTTATTTATATGTATATATATACAAAATTTATATTTATATTATATAAAAATATATTTATTTATATACACATATTTTTTATAATATTTTATATATTTATGTACGAAACACACACACACCACACACAAACACACTCACACAACACAAAACACACACACACACAACACATATATATATATATATATATATGTATAATATATATTTTGGGAGTATATATATATACACACATATATATATATATATATATTATATATTATATTTATATTTAGATGTATTTTATATGTATACATATATCATATATATATATATGTATATATATAATATATTTATATAATATATATATATATATATATATAAATATAAAATTTTATATAATATACACCAAATATATGTAAATTTATATATACATATATATATATTTATATATTATATTAATATATTATGTACATATATTATATT
>NC_061851.1:10016849-10021849 GCF_019202785.1 Penaeus chinensis | reverse complement strand
TTACGCCCTCATGTGTCAACTTTAATTTGCCAATCACAATTCTGAATTAATGCAATAAAAATCTATCGCACGATATGGCTAATAAACAGATCCCCCCTTCCCCCTCCCCCCTTCACAAAGATAAAAAAAAAAAAAATGTACAAAAAATATGATACAATCTTTACTCTCACAGGAGCCCTTAAACGATAGGGCATAAATATATGAATACATAAATAGATCTCGGCAGTCGACACCCTCCTGAGACGAATAATGGCGTGCAATATTTTTCCTAACCCATATATTTGTCTTGAAGAAAAAAAAAAAAAAAAATGAATTCAGAGATCGGGGTGGCGGTGTGTGGGGGGGGGGGAGGGGGGGAAGGGGAGGGGGGAATCCAACCCTCAAATTAGTTCTCAATGACTCAGCATAGCCTCAGGGTATATAAATATATATCCAACTTTTTTTTCTCCCCCTTCTTCTTCTTCTTCTACTTCTTCTTCTTCTTCTTTTCCTTTTTTTTTTCTTCTTCTTCTTTATTCTTCATCTCCTATGTCTTTTTCCTCCGAAGCTCCACAGAATGACAGGTAATGAATATTTATGATTGGGAGACTCAACGGGAACCAAAAGTGAACAGCGGGAGGGGGGTGGGGGG
The DNA here is from genome assembly GCF_019202785.1 of Penaeus chinensis. Classification (NCBI taxonomy): domain Eukaryota; kingdom Metazoa; phylum Arthropoda; class Malacostraca; order Decapoda; family Penaeidae; genus Penaeus; species Penaeus chinensis. The sequence goes on along the minus strand of NC_061851.1, from coordinate 10,021,218 downwards.
TGGGGGGGTGGGGGGGAGAGGGGTGCTGATCCCTGTCGAAGACTTGTGCTAATGTGAGTTTGTAGAACTTTCTCGTTTTTAAGGGTGTGTGTGTTGGGGGGAGGGGAGGGGGTGGGGGAGGAAAGAGGGTGAGGGAGGGAAGTGGGGGGAGAAGATGGTGGGGGAGGGAAGGGGGTGAGGGAGGGAAGGGAGTGGGGGAGGGATAGTGACCGATGGAGGGGGGGAGGGATAGTGACCGATGGAGGGGGAGGGAGAGGAGAGGGAGTGGGAGAGGGAAAGGGGTGGGGGAGGGATAGTGACCGATGGAGGGGGGGAGTGGGGAAGGGAGGGGAGGGAGAGGAGAGGGAGTGGGAGAGGGAAAGGGGTGGGGGAGGGATTGTGACCGATGGGGGGGGGGGGTAGAGGGGTAGGGCACTGTTGATCTACCGTGATATGAAGGTTAATTGGCCGGTCTAGCTTTACTGAATCTTAGATTTTTGTTATACTTACAAGAGCATTATAAAATTTCTATATTGTTTGGGATGTCCTGATCGCACAAATAAATTTTTTTTGACATACATACACACACACACACACACACACGCACACACACACACACAAACACACACACACACACACACACACACACACATATGTATATGTATATATATATATACAGACACATATACATATACACATATATGTATGTGTGTGTATATATATTACATATAACTAGATAGATAGATAGATAGATAGATAGGTGGATAGATTGTTAGATATATACTTAAATAGCTAGAGATGGTTTTATATATATGTATATATATATATATATAAATATATACATAAATATAAATATATATATATATATATATATATATATATATATATATATATATGTGTGTGTGTGTGTGTGTGTGTGTGTGTGTGTGTGTGTGTGTGTGTGTGTGTGTATATTTATCATTAAGAAACTTGCGATGAGATTCGTAATTAATGAAAATATAAATCCTTATCTACTACTTGTAATATATCTCAAAAAAATCGCACTATGATTGGCTGGTCGGTGTGTCACACTGTATCAAGGTAGAGGCATACAAACTAATCAGTAAAGTGCTCGTGAAGGGGAAACATATATCAAAGTATAGTAATGTGTTAGGTATACAAAAAGGCTCCCCCTATATATATATATATATATATATATAAATATATATATATATACATATATATATATATATATGCATATATAGACATTCTCATATACATATATACATACAAACACAAACACACACACACACACACAAACATATGTATGTATATACGTATGAAAGTATAGCGTTTGTATATGCATATACGTATCCACATACATGTGGAGATAGCTATATATATACATACATAAAGCACATGCATAATTACATACATACATACATACATGCATATGTAAATACTTACATGCATGTGTACATAAATAGATACATGCATAGGTAAGTATATAGACACACAAACAGACTTTTATATATATATATATTTCTATATATTTATATATCTTTATATATTTACATATATATGTATATATATGTATAATATATACATGTATATATTATTAAAAATCCTATTTCTTAAGTATTCGTACGACAGTGTTACCAATGTAGAATTACAATGGAGTCGACAGTTATTATTCACAAAAACCTAGTCTTCAGGCACCTCCATATATAACTGTATTGTACAGTGTAAATGCATTATATTATTTTTCATGGAATATATACCTAATCCTTTATAAGCCAGTGTTATCAATTTACTTTTCACGCTTATTAAGTAGCCTGTCAGCCGAGTGTTCCATTCAGTATTAATGACTTTTTCATATTTCATTCTCGTCTAGTAAGAGATATAATAATAGTTATAATGAGGCATATACATACATAGCAGACGTATTTACATTATACAGTTGCGCAAAAAAGTTCCTGTTTGATTTATTCATTACTTTTCTTAAGAATGGCATGCTAAGGCGTTTAGATATAAAATAAAGGCAATGCGTATGAAAGATGATATAAAACTGCAACAGTGTTGATTATTATGTAGTAATTCACAGAGTTAATATTCAGTTATATTATTTAAGGCTTTTGTTATCTTTATAACGACTGTCCATACAAAAATCTGCAATTTTATTACTTTTATAATATGTTCGAAACAAAGTATATACACTTAAAGCAACTTATACCTCTTGTTTTTGATATTACAAATGTATACGAATATACATTATTGAGAAATGTACCAGCCAAGTAATTACTTTATATATATATATATATATATATATATATATATATATCCTAACGAATAATATTTTAAGTTCCAAAATACCTGTCTCTTTACGTCATGATTAGTGTTCTGCAATCAGAATAGTTGGAAGTGAAAATTTCCGGGGCAACTCGAGGCCAAGCTTTACAGCAGAGAGAGAGAGAGAGAGAGAGAGAGAGAGAGAGAGAGAGAGAGGGAGAGAGAGAGAGAGAGAGAGAGAGAGAGAGAGAGAGAGAGAGAGAGAGGGAGGGAGAGGATGAGGGAGGGAGAGGGAGGGAGAGGGACACGAGGGAGGGAGAGGGAGAGGGAGAGGGAGAGGGGAGAGGGAGAGGAAGAGGGAGAGGGAGAGAGAGAGAAGAGGGAGAGGGAGAGAGAGAGGAGAGGAGAGGGAGAGAGGGAGAGAGGGAGAGGAGGGAGGGAGAGAGGGAGAGAGGGAGAGAGGGAGAGAGAGGAGAGAGAGGGAGAGAGTGAGAGAGGGAGAGAGAGAGAGAGAGAGGAGAGAGAGAGAGAGAGAGAGAGAGAGAGAGAGGAGAGAGAGAGAGAGAGAGAGAGAGGAGAGAGAGAGAAGAGAGAGGAGAGAGAGAGAGAGAGGGAGGGAGAGGATGAGGGAGGGAGAGGAGGGAGAGGGAGAGGAGAGGGGAGAGGAAGAGGGAGAGAGAGAAGTAAGAGGGAGAGGGAGAGGGAGAGGGAGAGGGAGAGGGTGAGGAGAGGGAGAGGAGGGAGAGAGGGAGAGAGGGAGGGAGAGAGGGGAGGGAGAGAGGGAGAGAGGAGGAGAGAGAGAGAGAGAGAGAAAGAGGAGAGGGAGAGAGAGAGAGAGAGAGAGAGAGAGAGAGAGAGAGAGAGAGAGAGAGAGAGAGAGAGAGAGAGAGAGAGAGAGAGAGAGAGAGAGAGAGATGGTTAAAACAGAAAATCGCCTTCACAGCCTCGGTTCCCATCTCGAGATTCTCCACGACACCAAAATATCTAGGATCAAAAGTAAGCTGCTGAATAAACAAAACAGGAATGATGTAGTGATAATGACGTTAATCGCCACACAACCAACCAGTCAAACCAGCCATTAATTATAACAGTTCCTTGTTATCAATTGCCTACCCTAAACCTCTCCTTCAGTAACTAGTTAGCAATAACCAGAAAGGCTCAGCCCCACCACCGGCGTCCGTCTCAATCGGACCTTACGTGGAATCCAACACCCTTTAGCTGATCATCGGAACTCTTTGTTTGGGAGGGTTATTGATCCTTACTTGTTTTAATCAAGTGCCGGGGAGAAAAATTGGGGAGTTTATGAGACAAGAGAGAGGAGGGTTAGACGCCGGAGTGAAGTGGAGGAGACGAGGTTAAGCGCGCTTGTGTGTGTGTGTGGTTCGTTAACGGTCCCGAGAGATATCGTGTCGTTGATTTTCTTACAAGAATGTCTTGACCTAAAACCCATTCTTCAGTGTTTGTTTTCTAGCAGAGTTATGGTTGTGTATATACTCAATACAGAGGAACGTGTGTGGTAGGATGCCTATACAAGTTCTTTAGTAATAGGCTATTGTATACCGTGTCTTCAGCGAAAACAAGTATTGTAGTCACACGTCTCGACCATTAACATTAATTTTCATAACACTGTTTGAGACTTGACTGAATGCCCACGGGGCCCTGGGTGGGACTGTGTTAGAGTAATTGCATTCAGGCACATGTAAAATGCTGCAGTCAAAGAATATTATTATGCATATTATTTGCATAATGCACAGTCAGAGGCAGTCTCTAGTTCCACGGAGGCACTTCTATAGAGTTAATCATATTCCGTTATATCATCATGCTATTATAGTGTGTCCCGTTTGTGTAATTTGATCCATGCACCACACACACACACACACGCGCACACGCACACGCACACGCACACGCACACACACACACACACACACACACACACACACACACACACACACACACACACACACACACACACACACACACACACACACACACACACACACACACACACACACACACACACACACACACACACACACACACACACACACACACACACAAACACGCACGTACGCACGCACGCACGCACGCACACGCATACACTCACACGCACATATGCACAAAC
>NC_061851.1:10009349-10011849 GCF_019202785.1 Penaeus chinensis | reverse complement strand
TGTTTGACATTTATTATTATCATTGTTATCATTAGCATTACCCCCATCACCTTCATCATTATAGCTTCATAGTTATCACCATTTTCATTGCTATTACAATTCTTATTGTTTCATATTCTCATCACTATCACCAGCATAGTACCAATCACTATCATCATCACAATCAAAGTCATCCTCATTATTATCATCTTACTCTTGCTCCACCACATCCACATCATTATCATCATCACCACCATCATCATCACCATCATCACCATCCCAGTCACAGTTACCATCACTATCATCACTATCATCATCATTATGATCACAATCATGATGATCATCATCAATTTTATGAATATCATCACAATATCATATTTCTATCATCTTACTATTATACATTTTCTATTGTTTTAATTGTCAAAGATATTTTAAATATCTAATGAAACTTGTCAATTCCATGGGAACGGATGTGTCAGTACGTAAAAATGTCTATATTTTTTTTCCTACAGCTTTCATGTCATATAAGCTATTGGCCCTTCGACAATTATAAAATTAAAATTTCTCTTCCTGTTCCTGGTAAAGCATGAAAAAATAAATACTGAACATCGGCATGTGTGTGAAGAATATATATTCGTGTCAATGTCCGCCAACAAAACATAGCACGTGTAAAAAAAAAAAGAGAGAAAAAAAAAAGAGAGAGATAGAAGCTAGAAACAAAAGTTTAAACCTACCATCTTTTTTAAAAACGTTAAAATGACGTAATTATTTTCTTCCGACGAGGCCGTGTACATCGACAAGTCACTCATTCTCTTACAAGTACAAAATTAAGCACAACTAATAGCAGGTTCAAACACTCGCCCTTATGCATACAGATACAACGTGGGACGAGAGACGAGTGATAAATTCGATAATATAACTCACGGCACCGATTGTTTAAGCAGAAAATAACCTCGGAATTCAAAAATAAGAAGGGTTCTCTGTCATTCTTGTGGGACGTACGTCTTTCTCCCTTTCTCGTTGTTTAAGAAAGGGAGAGACGGAGAGAAAGGTGGAAGATATTTGACTTTTTATAGAGAGAGAAATGAACGGGTGGATTAAAGAAAGGGAAGAGAAAGAGGGAGGTAGGGTTGAACGACTAAGTAAACATGGTTATAAATGGAATGTGAAAAATGCGTAAATGATGATAACAGGGACACGAAGTAAAGGGAAAAAAAGGTACATCAAAAAGAGAATGGCATCATACAATTAATGCTTGACCTGGGAACCATTAATGGAATGAAGAATCATAAATCTAAAAAAATCTAAAAATCTGACAAATATAGAAATGTTCATACACGAATCACATTCATCACTACTCTAAATAAAGGCAACAGGTAATATGTATACGACAGAAATACACGTGAGACACGAATGGCCATTGATGCAACACAAATATGAACTATAGAAGAATTTACGAGAACTATAGGACTGGGCGGTTAGAGACAGTTAATATAAAAATATCTAAAAAACAGACAAACAATAAAACAAACAAATACAGCAAAGAGAGAGAGAGAGAGAGAGAGAGAGAGAGAGAGAGAGAGAGAGAGAGAGAGAGAGAGAGAGAGAGAGAGAGAGAGAGAGAGAGTGAGAGAGAGAGAGAGAGAGGAGAGAGAGGGAGAGGGAGAGGGAGAGGGAGAGGAGAGAGAGAGAGACAGAGACAGACAGACAGACAGACAAACAGACAGACAGACAAACAGACAGATAAATAGACAGAGATACAGAGAGACAGAGAGAGAAACAAAATAAGAGTCAGAGACAGACAGACAGACAGAGAGAGATTAGAGAAAGCACACTCAGTAACCAGTCTCTGCAAGGGACTCCCAGCACTCAGCACGGGTATCAGGACCCTTCGCCTTTATCTCTCGGGGGAGGAATAGTGATAAATGAACAGCGTATCAAAAGGGTTAAACCGAGCTCCTCCTTTCCATGACCTCGTGAGTCGAAGACAGATGCTCGCTCTCTCCTTCTCATCTCTCTCTCTCTTCTCTCCTGTCTCTCTCATCCTCATCTCTCTCTCTCCTTTCTCTCCTCCTCTCTCTCTCTCATCTCTCTCGATCTCTCTCTCATCTCTCTCTCATCGAGTCTCCTTCTCACTCTCTCTCTCTCTTCTCTCTCTCTCTCTCTCTCCAATCTCTCTCTCTCTCCTCTCACTCTCTCCTCTCTCCTCCTCTCTTCTCAACTCACCTCATCCTTCGTCCTTCCTTATCTCTCATCTCTATATCTATCTAAATATATTTTCTTCTCCTCCTTCTCTATCCTTTAGTGTAATTACTAATTCTAACCTTTCTCTTCTCTCTCTCTCTCTCTCTCTCTCTCTCTCTCTCTCTCTCTCTCCTCTCTTTCGTTCTTTCTCTCTCTCTCTCTCTCTCTCCTCTCCTCGATCTCTCCTCTCTCCTCACTCTCTCTCTCTCTCTCTCTTCTTTCTCTCTCTCTCTCTCTCCCTCTCTCTCTCTCTCTCTCTCTCCGCCTCCTCTTCTCT
>NC_061851.1:9996849-10001849 GCF_019202785.1 Penaeus chinensis | reverse complement strand
AGGCCATAAGTACGAATGAAAACAATAGTGATTGATCGTCAGTATAGATTTCCTTTCCTGATAAATCAATATATATATATATATGAATATGATTTTTTTCTTCTTCTTCTTCTTCTTCTTGTTCTCCTTCTTAAAGACACGATCATAATTCCTAACGGACTTTGCCTTATAAGCAAGACGAAAAAAGTTGGATGGGTATCGACAAAGTGGTGGGGGGTGGGGGGTGGGTGGGGAGGGGTAGGGAGATAAAAGATAGGGATGGAGGAAGTGGATAGAGGAGGTAGAGAAGAAAGAGGGAGAAGAGGGGGATAGAAGGGGGATAGAGGAGTGGGAGGTGGAAGAAAGAGAGTGTGGAAGATAAGAAGGGAGGAGAGTAAGAAAGAGGAGAAAGAAGAGATGAAGAAAGAAGAAGGGATAGAAGACAGAGAAGGAAATAAACGGGACGGTCAAAGGGAAACGGAATAGAAGAGAAGGAGAAGAAGGAATAGACAGAATGGAATAGAAGAGAGGAAAAGGAACAATATAGAAAAAAAAAACAGAAGAGGGAATGCACAGAGACAAAAAGAAAAAAGGAAAGGAGAACAGAACAAAATATCAAACCAGACGTAAAAAAAAAAAAAAAAAAAAAAAAAAAAAAAAAAAAAAAAAAAAAAAAAAAAAAAAAATTGAGGAGCTTAGGGATAGAGAAGGAAGGATAGACGATAGAAAATGTTGCACAGACCAATTGCAGGGTAATTAGTTGATCGTCCATTAAGTGAAGATAACACTCGCTACATTTGCGTCCGGGAGAGCCAATTAAAACTGCGGTATCTGATAAATGGAGGAAAAGGTAGGTGGCTATGATGATGATGAATGATTTCTCGTTCATCTTCATCTTCTTTCCTTCTGTTCTCTCCTTCTTCTTCTTCGTATTCGTCTTCTTCGTCTTCTTCTTCCTCCGTCTTTTCATCTTCGTCTTCTTTCCTTCTGTTCTCTCCTTCTTCTTCTTCTTCGTCTTCTTCCTCCGTCTTTTCATCTTCGTCTTCTTTCCTTCTGTTCTCTTCTTCTTCTTCTTCTTCTTCTTCTTCCTCCGTCTTTTCATCTTCGTCTTCTTTCCTTCTGTTCTCTCCTTCTTCTTCGTATTCGTCTTCTTCTTCCTCCGTCTTTTCATCTTCGTCTTCTTTCCTTCTGTTCTCTCCTTCTTCTTCTTCTTCGTCTTCTTCGTCCTCTGTATTTTCATCTTCATCTTCTTTCCTTCTGTTCTCTCCTTCTTCTTCTTCGTATTCGTCTTCTTCTTCCTCCGTCTTTTCATCTTCGTCTTCTTTCCTTCTGTTCTCTTCTTCTTCTTCTTCTTCTTCTTCTTCTTCCTCCGTATTTTCATCTTCGTCTTCTTTCCTTCTGTTCTCTTCTTCTTCTTCTTCTTCTTCTTCCTCCGTATTTTCATCTTCATTTTCTTTCCTTCTGTTCTCTCCTTCTTGTTCTTCTTCTTCGTCTTCTTTTTCCTCCGTCTTTTCATCTTCGTCTTCTTTCCTTCTGTTCTCTTCTTCTTCTTCTTCTTCTTCTTCCTCCGCATTTTCATCTTCATTTTCTTTCCTTCTGTTCTCTCCTTCTTCTTCTTCTTCTTCGTCTTCTTTTTCCTCCGTCTTTTCATCTTCGTCTTCTTTCCTTCTGTTCTCTTCTTCTTCTTCTTCTTCTTCTTCCTCCGTCTTTTCATCTTCATTTTCTTTCCTTCTGTTCTCTCCTTCTTCTTCTTCTTCTTCTTCTTCTTTTTGCTTCGTTTGTTCTCATTTCTTTCTTTCTTTATCTATTTTCTCTTTTCTTCCTTTCTTTATTTATTTTCTCTTTTCTTCTTCCTTGTCTTCTTTTTCTTCGTTTTCTTCTTCATATTATTCTTAATCTTTCTTCTTCTTGGCCGTTATCCGTTTTTTTATATTTTTCTCGTTCGTGTTCTTGTTCTCGTTTTTGTTATCGTTATTGTTCTCCTTGTTCTTGTTCGAACTCTTCTTCTTTTTCTTCTTTTTTCCGTCCTTCTTCTTTCTTCTTCATTTGCTACTAATACTATTACTTCCTCCTCCTCTTCTTCTTTTTCTTCTTCTCCTCTTCTTCTTCTTCTTTTTTCCTCTTCTTTTCTTATTCTTCTTTCCTTCTTCTTCTTTTTTTCTTCTTATTCTTCCTCTTTTTCTTCATCTTCTCTCCTTCTTCTTCTTCTTCATCATCTTCTTTTCTTTCTTTTCTTCTTCTCTTCTTCTTCGTCTTCCCTTCTTCTTATTCTTCATCTTCTTCTTATTATTATTCTTCCTCTCCTTCTCTTCTTCGTCTTTTCTTCTTCTTCTTATTTTTTTTTCTTCTTCTTCTTCCTCTTCTTCTTGGTCTTCTGTTCTTCTTCTTCTTCTTCTTCATCTTCTTTTCTTCCTTTTCTTCTTCTCTTCTTCTTCGTCTTCCCTTCTTCTTCTTCTTCTTCTTCTTCTTCTTCTTCTTCTTCTTCTTCTTCTTCTTGGTCTTCTTCTTCCTCTTTTCTTCTTCTCTTCTTCTTCATCTTTTCTTCCTTTTCTTCTTCTCTTTGTTCTTCCTTCTTCTTCTTCTTCTTCTTCTTCTTCTTCTTCTTCTTCTTTTTCTTTTACTTCTTCTTCTTCTTTTTCTTCTTCTTCTTCTTCTTCTTCTTTTCCATTTTCTTCTTTCTTCTTACTCGTCTGCGTCTGCTTCTTTTTATTGTTTCTTCGTTATGTCTTTCCTTTATTTCGTCTTTTCCTTCCTCCCTTTTCATCGTGGATATATACATGATAAAAATATGTACGTGTGTCATATGTGCCTGTGTGTTTTATTTTTGCTGTAAATGTGTTTTATTTTTGCCATTTTCATATCTACCTATGAGTGACTGTGTTTTATTTTTGCCATTCTCATATCCGCCTGTGAATGAGTGTGTGTGTCTTTTACGTTTACCCCTTTTTGCTCGCGTGTTAGCCCGTGTATCCCCATATACATCCGTGTTTTTTTTTAACACTACCCTCCGCTCTGCTTAAAAGACTCCCTCCCACTGCCACCGAAACCCGCGATCACCTCCTGTCATTCTATCCCAGACTCAACCCTTTTCCTCTTAACCCTCCCTTCTACATCTCGACCTTCCAATCATCCCCCAGCCGCTGCTATACCCAATCCCCAATCCTTCCTTCGACTGTCTTCTGTCTAATCCCTCGGGGAGGAGGCACGTTACCTCTCTACCGTCTTCGAAGGTCTTGATCGGGGCCGCCAAGGAGGAATATTAAAGGGCCGAGACAGGGGTGGATGTGCATGTAATTCGAAGGTTGATGAGGGCTTTGGGGGAAGGAAGGGGTGAGGGAGGGAGGGAGGGACAGAGGAAGGGAGGAAGGGAGGGGAGGAAGTGGGAAGGGAAGCAGGGAAGATAGGAGGAGAAGGGGGGATATGGAGGGAAGGGGGGGGGGTCAGGGGAGGGAGGGGGAGGGAAGGGGAGGGAGAAGTGGAGAGTGAGGGTGCCAGGGGAGGTAGAGGGGGAGAGAGTAAAGTGAAGGGAAAGAGAAGGAGGAGGGAAGTGGAGGGACAGGGAGGGTGTGAAGTGGAGGGAGAGGGAGGGCGGGAAATGGAGGAGGTTGGAAGGAGAAAGGGAGGGAAGGAAGTGAAGGGAGAGGGAAGGAAAAAAGGAGAAAAGAAGAAAAAAGAAGAGAGTGAGTGAGAGGAGAACAGGAGAAGAGAAGAATGAATAAATAAGGGAACTAGGAAAGGGGAAGGAAGAAGGAAGAAGGAAAAACGAATAAGAAAGTTTATTAGGAGAAAAAAAAACAAGGAAAAGGTGAAGGGAAAACGAGGAAAATAGGGATAAAGTTGAAGAAGGAGTGAAAGGTAGATAGGAAAAACAGAGAGAAAAAGGGGAGGTGGGGGGAGAGAAAGGAAGGAAGAAAGGGAAAAGAGAAGAAGGAGGAGGGAGAGAGGAAAGGCTAAAAAGGAGAGAAAGGAGAAAATAAAGAGAGAAGAAAGGGGGGCAGATGAAAGGGAGAAGGAGAGAGAGGGAAGGTGCAGAGGAAGGAAAATAGAAGCATAGAGAGAAAAAAAGTGAGAGAAAAATAAGGAGGATGAGGGAAGGAGTGGAAAGAGAAGAGGGGCAGAGAAGGGGAAATGAAAAGACGATGGAGAGTGATATATATATATATATATATATATATATATATATATATATATATATATATATATAGAGAGAGAGAGAGAGAGAGAGAGAGAGAGAGAGAGAGAGAGAGAGAAAGAAATAGAGAGAGAGAGAGAGAGAGAGAGAGAGAGAGAGAGAAAGAAATAGAGAGAGAGAGAGAGAGAGAGAGAGAGAGAGAGAGAGAGAGAGAGAGAGAGAGAGAGAGAGAGAGAGAGAGAGAGAGAGAGAGATAGACAGATAGATAGACAGATAGACATATAGATAGATAGACAGACATATATATAGATAGATAGATACAGAGAGATAAACGCACATAAAACAAGACGAAGAAAAAGACCTACAAACAAACAAACAAGCAGACCAAAAAACTAAACCAAACAAACACGATCATACAGCAAAATCAAGAAATCAGAGAAAGAGATGATAGGAGAAGAGTGGAAAGCGCGTTATCTCAGAGCATTAATTAAATCCGATGCAACAAGACGAGCTCCCGACGTGCAAAATGGCGCTGCCTCGGAGGTCCTCATTTGTGGATGTCTTCCGAGCTCACGTGGAAGGGGCGGGGCGTGTAGGGGGGGGGGGGAGTATTCTTGGGAACTTGGTATTATTTTGATTTCATTTTTATTCATTTTTTTTTTTTTGGAATTTTTTGTATACTTTTATTTTAAAATTTTTGAATTTTTTTTTTTTCGTGATTTTGTTTTATTCTTCTTTGTTTCCTCTCTTTTCTTCTCTTCTGTCTTTTCCGGTCCCTTTTCTTCTTCTTCTTCTTCTTCTTCTTTTTCTTCTTCTTCTTCTTTTCCCCTCTTCTCCCTCCTCCTACTCCTCCTCTCTCTCTTCCTTCCTCGTCCTCCTCCTCCTTCAC
>NC_061851.1:9981849-9986849 GCF_019202785.1 Penaeus chinensis | reverse complement strand
GGGGGTGCGTGTGAGTATGTGTTCGTGCGCGCGCGTGTGCGTGTTAGAATTTTCTTTTTAGGGGGTGGGGGGGGGGTGAGGTACGGGAACGAAGGTAGGTATAATTACCCTTGTATTAGCATACGTGTGTCAGTACGTGCGTGTCCTAAGTATAAGATATACACGTGTACGAATATATAAATCCTTGCATGCCGTAGATAAACACAGCGTAATTGTGTGTACGAAACTGGCCATCAACGTCAATACATAACTCTCTACCTGTCAATCATACTTCCTGATCTCCCCGCGCGTGCTCCCTTCAGCTGTTATCTACTTTTAATACGAATCTCACATCTTCATAAAAAAGGGGAAAAGGGTTTGGCAAAGGGTCAGAGGTTAAGGGCCAAGCGAAGGTGTATCGCACATGTAGACTTCGCCCTTACGAGCATCGCACGTCACGCCAAGGACGCCTCCTGCGGTTTCGTAAAGAGGCATAGAAAGTTTGGGAGATTTTTGGACGGTTTTTTTACTCCGAATAGTTGTCTCTCTGTCTGTCTGTCTGTCTGTCTGTCTGTCTCTCCCTCTATCTGTCTCTTTATTTTATTTTTCTCTCTCTCTCCTCTCTCTCTCGCTCTCTCTCTCTCTCTCTCTCTCTCTCTCTCTCTCTCTCTCTCTCTCTCTCTCTCTCTCTCTCTCTCTCTCTCTCTCTCTCTCTCTCTCTCTCTCTCTCTCTCTCTCTCTCTCTCTCTCTCTCTCTCTCTCTCTCTCTCTCTCTCTCTGCTCTCTCTCTCTCTCTCTCTCTCTCTCTCTCCCTCTCTAACCCCCCCCTCTCTCTCTACCCCCCCCCCTCTCTCTCTCTCTCTCTCTCTCTCTCTCTCTCTCTCTCTCTCTCTCTCTCTCTCTCTCTCTCTCTCTCTCTCTCTCTCTCTCTCCCTCTCTCTCTCTCTTTCTCTCTAATCTCTCTCTAATCTCTCTCTCATCTCTCTCTCTCTATCTATCTCTCTCTCTCTCGTTCTCGCTCTTTCTCTCCTTTCTTCGTATTATCCACATATTCATACTAGTACTACCATCATCATCATCATCGTCATCATCATCGTGTTTCCTCTTCTTCCTTTTCTTCTTGTTTCTATTAATACAAATATCATCCCTGACATTCTTTGAAAATGTTGCAGAGTTCTGTCTTACGCAACGTCGACATCGAGGGCAAGTTAGGACACATTTCCATGAATATTTTTCTTTTTATTTTGGACGAGAAAATGGGACGGACTGTGCAACAGAAGAGTGTATAAGGGACAAAGCAATTATTTGAAGTGCAATGGATTTTTTTGGGGGTGGATTCACGCTGATTGAATGACTCAGATGGCGGTAGATAGATAGATTGATAGATGGATAGATAGATAGATAGATAGATAGATAGGTAGATAGATAGATAGATAGATAGATAGATAGATACATATATAGATAGATAATTAGATAGGTAGATATATAAATAGATAGACAGATAGATAAATAGATAGATAGATAGGTAAATAGATAGATAGAAAGATAGATAGATAGATAGGTAGATAGGTAGATAGGTAGATAGATAGATAGGTAAACAGACAGATAGATAAATAGATAGACTAGGATATCATTATCATTATCATAACTTTTATCATTACTAAAACTTCTACCCTGATTGCCATTACCATTATTATCATTATCATAATTAGTGTTATCATTAGCATTAATCTTTAGCTCAATCCCTGGCTCACTATCTCTATATAGTTTTCTCCATTCCTGCCTATCATAATACTCTTCTCTAATTATTCCGCTTTCTCTCAAGTCTGTTTCTTGGCAGTCTCTTCACCTCCTTCTTCGTCGTCCTCTGTTTCTTCTTCCTTCTTGTTATTTAGCTCTCGGTCTCCCACATATTCCACCTCTCTCGTCTCGACACGACCGTAACATGTTAACTTTCCGTTCTGTGTTTTCTATTATTATTGTTTTTGTTATTATTATTATTATTATTATTGTTGTTGTCGTTGTTGTTGTTGTTGTTATTGTTGTTGTTACTGTTATTATTTTCCTTATTATTATTTTATAATTATTATTATCATTATTATTATTATTATTATCATTGTTATAATGATGATGATTGCTATTATTATTATTATTATTATCCTAATTACTATAATTATTATTATTATTATAATTATTATTATTATTATTATTATTATTATTATCACTATTATTATTATTATTGTTTCTGTTATTTTTACTATCATTACTGTGGTTATTATTATTATTATTATTATTATTATTATTACTATCATTATTATAATTATCATTATTATTATTATTATTATTATTATTATTATTATTATTATTATTATTATTATTATTATTATTATTATTATTATTATTATTATTATTATCATTTTTTATTATCATTATCATTCTTATTCTTATTCTTATTCTTAATCTTCTTATTATTATTATTGTTATTATTTATATTATTATTGTCATTATTATTATTATTATTATTATTATTATTATTATTATTATTATTACTATCATTATTATTATTATTATTGTTTTTATTATTATCATAATTATTATCATCATTATTATTGCTATTATCAATACTATCATTATTATCATCATTATCCTTTTAATTATTATTATTATTGTTATTATCATCATCATTATCATTAACATCATTAGTATCATCAATGCGGTGTTGCATTATTCGATCTGTCATTATTATCATTATCATTGTAATTTTTATTAATGTTATTTATCATTACTATTATTGTTATTTATTAATAATATTCTTCTTCTTTTGCTTCTTCTTCTTCTTCTTCTTTTTCTTCTCCTTCTTCTTCTTCTTTTTCTTCTTCTTTTTCTTCTTCTTCTTCTTATTATTGTTATTATTATTATTATTATTATTATTATTATTATTATTATTTTGTATTATCATTATTATTATCAGTATCAGTATTATTTTATTATTATCATTGTTATTACTATCATCATTAGTATTATTTTCATTATCATTATTAATATAAATTTTATTGTTGTTATAATTATTATTATTAATTTTATTATCGTTATTAACATTATTATCCTTATTTTTATAATAATTATTATTATTAGTAGTAGTAGCATTATTATCATTATCATTATTATTATTATCACTTTTACTGTTATTATCATTATTATTTATATTATCGTTATTACTATGATTATCCTTATTATTATTATCATTGCTACTGTCTTTATCATTATCATTATTATCTTCATTAACACATTATTACCAATATCATATTTTTTGCTCTTACTGTTAATATCATCATTATACTTATCATTGATATGACTATTGTTATTATCATCATTATTATTACTATCATCATTATCGTTACTATTATTGTTATTATTATTATTGCTATGACGATGATAACAAATATGATGATGATGATGTTGAGAATTATGATGATGAGGATGATAACACATAAATTGATGATGATGATGCTGGGAATTAATATGATGATGATGAAATTATGATGAAGATGATGTTGCCAAATATGATGATACTAATGAATCCAATGACAAAAAATAAACAACTGAAGACCAATAATGAATAGTAACAACGACAATAAAAGCATAAACACATCAACATCGCAAGAAAACATTCACCCTATATCCAAGAAAAAGAAACATTTGTCTTATTAGGGATCGGAAGAGACAACACGACTTGAGTTCAAGACATAGTGGAAATGTCTCGCGGAACGAATGAAATTGATGAGGATCTCCTGAGTCCATCTCTGTGACGTTGCAAAGTTCTTTCCATCAATCAGGCGCTCTTCTCTCTCTCTCTCTCCTTTTCTTTTTTTGACCTCTCTTTCTCTCTTTCTTTTTCCTGTCTGTTTGTCTGTCTGTCTAACTGTCTGTCTGTATGTTAGTCTGTCTATCTGTCTGTCTGTTTGTCTGTTAGTCTGTCTGTCTGTCTGTCTGTTTGTCTGTTAGTCTGTTTGTCTGTCTGTCTGTCTGCCTGCCTGTCTGTCTGCCTGTCAGTCTGCCTGTCTCTCTCTCTCTCTCTCTCTCTCTCTCTCTCTCTCTCTCTCTCTCTCTCTCTCTCTGTCTGTCTTTTCGATTAACCTTTGCATTTTAATATTTTATGAGTTCACAACCGATGTGTTTATTTGTTCACATTACCTATTTTTCCTATGTAAAGAAATGCGTAGATAGAAAATATTATGCGTGTATGTGTACGCTTGTGCATCTGCAAGCGTACGTGTATATGAGTATGTGTACGCGTGGGTATCTCTGCCCGTGTGTATGTGTGTTCGTGTTTGTGTATGACAGATGATCAGACTGCACCTGTCTTTTTTATGCCTCTACCTTCCTCGTTTGTTTCAAAGCCAATAGATACCAGAAACATATTCATAAGACTAACAATCCCCTTTAAATACGACCATAAGTAACACATTCATTGACACAATAGGCTGGTGAATACAAGGAAGAAAGTAAAAAAAATTATCTTTAAGGATATATGGTGATCTTACTTTCGTACCTTAGCCTCTTTAGATAATTTCATTGTCTATTTGTTAGTGCTGCCATCTATATCAAATCTGAATAGCCAATCAGTAAGCTTGACACCTTATTCTACAACTCGACGTATCAATGCAAAGATAAATAAGTGTTTATCATATTGCTGGGTAGAACAAATACCCTTTCTCTCGTTCTTCGTCTCTCGCTCTTTCCGTCTTTGTCAGTCTGTCTCTATCTCTCTGTCGGTCTCCTCCTTCTCCTCTCGCTCGGTGGCTCTCTCTCTCTCTCGATTTTTTTACGCTCGCTCTTTCTCTCGGTTTTATTTTCCTTTTTTCTCTCTGTCTCTTTCTCTTATTATCTCTTTCTCTCTCTCTCTCTCTCTCTCTCTCTCTCTCTCTCTCTCTCTCTATATATATATATATATATATATATATATATATATATCTGTCTCTGTCTCTGTCTCTCTCTCTCTCTCTCTCTCTCTCCCTCTC
>NC_061851.1:9956849-9961849 GCF_019202785.1 Penaeus chinensis | reverse complement strand
CTCCCCCCTCCCCCTTCCCCTCCCCCCTCCCTCTTCCAAATGAGTGAAATCTCAACTCAGAAAACAACTTTTCAAATCATTTCTTTTCTTTTCTTTCCTTTTCGATTCTTCTTCCTGTATAGCCCGGACGCCCCTTGCATTCTAATGAAGTGCTCCCTGACCTTTAAAGCATAAATTGATATTATTTTTCTCGTTTTAAGACAGCTGTCATTTTCCTATTTTACTGGAAAAAAAAAAAATGCGCATAGGAATTCGAAACTCAATTCATTATTTTCAAGTTATTTATTCTGTTGCATCTAGTTTCTCTAGCGAAAAATGGAGAGAGAAATACGTTCACGTAACTCATAAAAGCAAGAAAAAGAGTACTCAGCTGACTTGATTGTAACTCGACGTAAAGCTAAAGAAGTGAGTAACATTTTGTGTGGAAATTATGTGGATTCGAACTCCACACCCACTACGTTTTATGAAGCATTTCAAAGGAATCGGTTTGTTCGTTTCTTTTGTTATCTATCTATCTTTCTATTTATCTATCTATCTAACTATATATCCATCTTTCTATTTATCTATCTATCTAACTATCTATCTATCTTTCTATCTATTTATCTATCTGTCTACTTATCTAACTACCTATCTATCTTTCTATCTAATTATCTATTTATTTATCTATCTAACTATCTATCTATCTTTCTATCTAACTATCTAGCTATCTTTCTATCTACTTATCTATCTACCTATCTATCTATCTATCTATCTATCTTTCTTTCTATCTATTTATCTATCTATCTATACACTTATTCACACTTTATTGTAATCATTGTCAATCATACCATCCTTCCTAGAGATAACCATCATTATTATCATTATATTATCCTTTTATCATCATCTTCACAATCTTCATCATCACCATCACCATCTTAATCATCACACTCATCATCACCATCATCACCATCATCTTAATCATTACCATCATCATCACCATCTTAATCATCATCATCACCATAATCATCACCATCATCATCACCATCTTAGTCATCACCATCATAATCACCATCATTATCACAATCATCACCACTATCTTAATCATCACCATCATCACCACCATCTTAATCATCACCATTATCATCACCATCTTAATCATCACCATCATCATCACCATCTTAATCATCACCATTATCATCACCATCTTAATCATCACCATCATCATCACCATCATCATCACCATCACTAATCACCTCAATTATACTCGCCATCCACCGAGCCACTGTTCTATCACTATAATTAATGACGAGAGAACAGCATTTGTTCTTCTTCTCCACATCCTGTTTACAATAACTTCCGTCTTTTTGCCTACCTTGTGTCCTTCTGGGTTCTTTTTTCTTCTGTCTCTCTCTTATTTTTTTCCCTTTCCTCTCGTGTCGTGTCGGATCCTGTAGCAACGCCCAAGGAGAAAGGAGAAAAGAAAGAAAGAAGAAGAAGAAGAAGAAGAAGAAGAGGAATGACGAGAAGGGATAAGACAAATGGCCAATAAACACAAACACATACAGGTACCTAGAAAAAAAAAAAAAAAAAAAAAAAAAAAAAAAAAAAAAAAAAAAAAAAAAATCTTCGACCTTCAGCATCCCTTTGATCAGCCACCGCCCAGCTTCTCTCCCAGAAAGGTCAACAGGCCACACACCCGTTGCCATGGTTACCTCTGGAGTTAACTGATATTATGATAGATCTGCATGTTGCAGTAATGTTGTCGTTATTATCAACATTGTTCTATTATTATCGTTGTTGTTATGATTGTTTTTCTTATTGTTATGGTTATAATGATAATAATAATAATTATTATCATTATTATTCTTATTCTTATTCTTATCATTATTATCATTATTATTATTAGTATTATTATTATTATCATTATTATTATTATTATTATTATTATTATTATTATATTGATAATAATAGTAACAATAATAATAATAGTAGTAGTAATAATAATGATAATAATAATAATAATAATAATAATAATAATAATAATAATAATAATAATAATAATTATTATTATTATTATTATTATTATCATTATTGCTATTATTATTATCATTAATTATTATTATTGTTGTTGTTATTATCATCATTATTATTACTATTGTCCTTATTATTAATACTACTACTACTGTTTTTATTACTATTATTATTATCATTATTATTATTGGCAGTAGTATATATATTACTAGTACTATTATTATCATTATCATTATAATCATTATCATATAATTATTATTGATGATACGATGACAGTGATGATGAACACAATAAAAATAATATTAGCAACAACAACAACAACAACAACAACAACAATGATAATAATAATAATAATAGTAACAACAATAATAGTAATAATAATAGCAACAACAGAAGTGATAGTAATAACATCAATAGTAATATAGATACTAATAATAATGATAATGATAATAATAATGAAATTGAAAAAAAACATTAATATTAATAATGATAACAATAGCAAAATTTAACAATAATAACACAACAACAACAGCAATACTACTACTATTACTAATGATTATAATAATAATAAAAGTTATAATTATTATTATTATTTTTATTATTATTATTATTATTATCATTATTTTGCTCATAGTAATAATAACAATGATATCCAGTAGCTCTAATAACTGCAAAACAGTAACAACAACCCCTCAAACAATAACAACACAAGAGAAAGAACCCTGATTATTTTCGCAGGGCTGACCCATCGCTCCGGTAGCCTCGTCATTATCTTCAATTACCGTAAATAATCTTCTACAGAAATTGTGTGTATATTGCTTCTGCCTTTATAAATACCTTTCGCCTTATCAGATTGGATGATCACGATCCGCCCAAGCTACAGTTTTAAACGTACTCTCAAATGCTACGTTTATTTCATGGCAGCTAAAGGTTAGAAAAAATACTATGATACTAAAGTACATTGTGATAATAGCTAACTGAAGTGCGGTAGTGGGCGTTATGACAGTTGGGTTCTGTGATGTTGGTATTGGGAATAAAAGAAAAACAAATGTGTGTTGTTTGTGTGTGTTGATATTAGGGGGAAAATTAGTGTGTCTTGTTTGTGTGTGTTGATATTAGAGGGAAAAAATGTGTGTGTTGATATTACGAAGAGAAAGTGTGTATGTGTGATTTTGTAAAAAAAGTGTGTATGTGCACTGATATTAGGTTAAAATAAATGTGTGTGGATGTGCGTGTCTACCGATATTAGAAAAAAATGTGTATATTTTCATACCAGGAAAAAAAAGTGTGTGTGATTACTGATCAAGAAAAAATAGAATGCGTGGGTGTATATATTCATATTAGGACAAAAATGTGTGTGCATGTGTGCGTGTCTATTGATATTAGGAGAAAATGTGTGTATGTGAGAATATTGGTATAAAAAAAAAAAAAAAAAAAAAAAAAAAAATGTGTGTATGTATATTGATATTAAGAAAAAAAAAAACAAAAAAAAAAACGTGTGTTTGTGCGTAAATATGTGCATCGGGATATCCCAGAGAAGAAGACTGTAATAGAAAAAATAAAGCCTTTAAACCCGTGCAGAAATTATATCTTTTAAACCATATCATCTCGAGTTAAATCGCAAACCGGCCACTGCTATATTCTTAATACATATCAATCAGACAGACAAAGTCATAAATTTGCCTCATTTGATAAATATGTTAGGATTTCCTCTCTACCACATAGCACTGAAAGGCACCATCTATCTAAATAAAATGAAAATGACTTTAAACAATATTCACATCAAGTTTATGAGCTGTGATGTATAAAACCCAATAAATACAGTGATGTATCAAGATCCTAAGAAAGTGCAATAAAAGAAAGTATATAAAAAAAAGGTTATAAATATTACGCTTATCTCTGTAACGTCACTTCAGGGGAATTAAGCTAATCAAAGACTTGACAAATTACAAGTTATTGTACTCTCAAACTTAGAACATTACTTGTGATTTAATTTCGAAGTGTTTGAAAAGAATAAAAGTGAGGTGGGAAAAACATACTATTGTTTAATTCCTTTGCAATTACGATTAGAAACTCCTTTAAAGAAATCAAAACACTACTTGCATTATAAGTCACTAGAATTTTTTTTTAAGGAAAACAGGATCTTGCTTAATTATCCTATTATTTATTGTTTAATTTTAATCACGTATTGCAATGCAATTGAAGTGAGAAAGGGATACCATGGATATTCAGCATAAAAAGCAGTAGTTTCGATAGTAAATAATGGTATGCGATAAATTGTAAATAACGAATGCTCTGAAAGAACCCTTTTAGATATTATATTTAATACTTTATAGTGTATATTCAGGTCCGAAATAAAAGAACGAATGCAAGTAAGATACTACAGATTTTGATGAAAGCTAAACTTTATAATTATAAAGGAGCAATATTGAGTATATCTAATATTATGCAATATGAAGTAGTACATACTAACATATGCTAGTTAGAATATTCAGGAATTGATTAAATTGAACCAAATTATGGTGAGATTATAGTAATGAGGACAGGTTAAGTTGACGGCATTTGAAGCATTACCAGTATTAAGTATATATATATATATATATATATATATATATATATATATATATATATATATATATATAATGTGTATATATATATATGTATATAATGTGTGTATATATATATATATATATATATATATATATAATGTGTATATGTATATATATATATATATATATATATATATATATATATATATATATATATGTATGTATATATATATATATATATATATATATATATATATATATATATATATAATGTGTATATGTATATATATATATATTTATATATATATATTTATATATATATATAAATATATATATATATATATATATATATATATATATATATATATATATATATATAAAATGTGTATATGTATATATATATATATATATATATATATATATATAATGTGCATATATATA
>NC_061851.1:9939349-9941849 GCF_019202785.1 Penaeus chinensis | reverse complement strand
CGCGTTGTTACGGTAAAGCGGTAAATGAATCTAAGAACGTATCCTGTTATCGGCGGAATGTGCGTGCGTCTTTCGGTGTAAATAGGGTCCGTCATTTCGATGGTTCTTGTTGTATCTGTTGCTTTCATTTTTCTCTTAGATAGAAAATAGAGAGATAAAGATAATCGCTCTTACTGTTGTGTGTAATCATCGGAGATTTATGTAAAGTTTCAGCAGGATTTTAGTAGCATAGTCATTTATGTTGATACCATTATTATCGATAAGAGAGAGAGGGAGAGAAAGAGAAGAGAAGAGAGAGAGAGAGAGAGAGAGAGAGAGAGAGAGAGAGAGAGAGAGAGAGAGAGAGAGAGAAAGAGAAAGAGAAAGAGAGAGAGAGAGAGAGAGAGAGGGAGAGAGAGCGAGAGAGAGAGAGAGAGAGAGAGAGAGAGAGAGAGAGAGAGAGAGAGAGAAAGACAGAAAGAGGGGGGGGGGGGGGTTGCGAAGTTTGAGAAAGAGAAAGAGAAAGAGAGAGAGAGGGAGGGAGAGAGAGAGAGAGAGAGAGAGAGAGAGAGAGAGAGAGAGAGAGAGAGAGAGAGAGAGAGAGAGAGAGAGAGAGAGAGGATGAGAGGAGAGAGAGAGAGAGAGAGAGAGGGAGAGAAGAGAAGAGAGAGAGAGAGAGAGAGAGAGAGAGAGAGAGAGAGAGAGAGAGAATGAGAGAGAAAAACAGACACAGACAGAGACAGAGATACCATTATTATCGATAAGAGAGAGAGGGAGAGAAAGAGAAGAGAGAGAGAGAGAGAGAGAGAGAGAGAGAGAGAGAGAGAGAGAGAGAGAGAGAGAGAGAGAGAGAGAGAGAGAGAGAGAGAGAGAGAGAGAGAGAGAGAGAGAGAGAGAGATTTAGTTTTGATTCCATTTATTACAATAGATATTCTTGGTGTGACATACTGTCTGTTTCCTTTTGCTTCTAAACTATCCCCTGTGTGCAAGGAATGGCTGGGGTTGCCATCCACTGGCGGCGAGGGATTTGAACGCAGGTCAGCAAGATTGCTAGACGAGAACGCTACCGCAGCACCACAGAGAGAGAGAGAGAGAGAGAGAGAGAGAGAGAGAGAGAGAGAGAGAGAGAGAGAGAGGGAGGGAGAGAGAGAGAGAGAGAGAGAGAGAGAGAGAGAGAGGAGAGAGAGAGAGAGAGAGAGAGAGAGAGAGGGAGAGAGGGAGAGAGGGAGAGAGAGAGAGAGGGAGAGAGAGAGAGAGAGAGAGAGAGAGAGAGAGAGAGAGAGAGAGAGAGAGAGAGAGAGAGAGAGTGAGAGAGTGAGAGAGTGAGAAAGAGCAAAGAGAGAGAGAGAGAGAGAGAGAGAGAGAGAGAGAGAGGGGGGGTGATGGTAGAGAGGGAGAGAGAGAGAGAGAGAGAAAGAGAGAGAAAGAAAGAGAGACACAGACAGAAACAGAGATAAAGACAGACAGACACAGACTCACACCCACACCCACTCCCCTCCTCTTCCCTCCTTCTCCTCCCCCTCTCCTCCCCTCCCCTTCTCCACCCCTCTCCTCCCCTCTCCCCCCTTCCTCTCCCCTCACCACACGCACACACACCCAACCTTTCTCCCCCCCCCCCTCCTCCTCCCCCCACGTGCGGATTCGCTACGGTGTAAAACGGTGCTCGACTTTGGGATCTGAGTTATGACTTCCAGCGTCCACAGAAGTACACAAGTCTCCTGATTTATAGGAGTTGGAGCTAAATGGTGGTCATTGTTGCGGTCGCGGTGAGGAAACTGGCGACCGCAGACCAGGAGGAGGAAGCTAGGATTGTTTTTTGTTTTTGTTTTTGGTTCTGCCATCTTGTTTATGTGTGTGTGTGTGTGTGTGTGTGTGTGTGTGTGTGTGTGTGTGTGTGTGTGTGTGTGTGTGTTTGTGTGTGTATGCGTGTGTGTAGATCTTGTTTTTGTGTTTTATGTTTCCTCTTTTTCATTTTTCTTTTATTTTTATATTCTCATCCACCCTCTCTTCCTCTTCTATCTTGTTTTCCTCTTCTTTCTCCTTCTCTTACTCCACCTCGTCCTCCTTCTTCTCCTCCTCCTCATCCCATCCTCCTCTTCCTTCTAGCACGCCTTCTTCTACTTCTCCATATTCTCCTTCTTCTTATTCTTCTACATCCCCGTCTCTTACCTCTTTCTTCCTTCTCCTTCTCCAACTCCTCCTCCTTATTTTCCTTCAATTTTTCAACTGCTAAAACTATTAATATTTTTCGATGCTGTGAGGGCGCCGTGCATGCATTATTTGTCATTATTCACGCCTGTGCTTGACTGTTTATTTTTTGTGCTTTCTGTCCACTTAATATTCAATTGCAAATATCTTTGGATTTTAATTTTTTTGACTTTTAAACTGTTTTTTTTTTTTATTTTTAACTTTTTTTTTTTTTTAGATTGAAAATGACTTTGCAGCTACTCTCTCTCCCTCTCTCTCATCTTCTTTCCCTCCCTCCCCTCTCCCCACTCTCTCTCTCTCTCATCCTCTTTCT
>NC_061851.1:9926849-9929349 GCF_019202785.1 Penaeus chinensis | reverse complement strand
GAGGAGGCGAGGAGGAGAGGAGGAGAGAGGAGAGGAGGAGAGGAGGAGAGGAGGAGAGGAGGAGAGGAGGAGAGGAGGAGAGGAGAGAGGAGGAGAGGAGGAGAAGAGGAGGAGGAGGTGGGTACGTGAGGGAGAGGAGGCGAGGAGGAGAGACGGAGAGAAGGAGAGGAGGAGAGGAGGAGAGGAGGAGAGGAGGCGAAGGGGAGCAGGGAAGCGTGGGAGTTGGAAGGGGGATGGATTAGGTGTTGATCCCTGTTTGTCTGTTTGTTTGTCAGTCTGTTTCGCTCTCCGTCTTCCTTTCTGTCTCTCTGTCTTTGTCTCTGTCTCTCTCTCTCTATCTCTCTATCTCTCTATCTATCTCCCTCTCTCCCTCCCCCTCCCTCTCTCCTTCCCACCCACCCACCTCAACCTCCAACCCTCCCCCTACCCCCCACCCCCCATCCACCCTCCTCTCCTCCTTCCCTCTTTCTTACACACCGATAAACTGTTCGTGAATGAATAAATAGATAGAGAGATATCGAAACCACAGGCAGTTCAGCACTAAGGTCAACCGCCGTATTTATGACACTCGAGGAGAGATGTTAAAATAACTAAAAAAAAACGAAACAAAATAAATATATAATACAGTCATCGAGGGATAAAAAAAAACGAACATTGTGCAAGGGAAGCTGAATGAAGGCAGATGAAAATAGAGAGGTAAATGGAAAGAGAAAGAGAGAGAGAGAGAAGAAAAAAATAAACAGGGTATAAACGACAAAGGATAATAGTGCCGATATCGAATGAATAATAAGAAGCCATGAAAGAGGGCGGAATAAATAGAGGCAGAGAAGGCACATGAGATCGGCATGCACGTTACTTCAGCGTCGTGAGTGTCAGGAGAATTTTGAAAGCCACAGAAATCTACTGCATGACCGCTTCTGCATGTTTGTATCTCCCCGGGTGATGGGGATCAGACGCGCATAATGCAACAAAAGGCTTCTCGTGCATGACATGGTCCCTCCCCCTCTCTCTCACCCTCCCCTCTCTCTCCCTCTCTTTCTCTCTCTCCCTCCCTCCTTCTCTCTCTCTCTCTCTCTCTCTCTCTCTCTCTCTCTCTCTCTCTCTCTCTCTCTCTCTCTCTCTCTCTCTCTCTCTCTCTCTCCCTCCCTCCCTCCCTCCCTCCCTCTCTCTCTCTCTCTCTCTCTCCCTCTCTCTCTCTTTCTCTCTCTCTCTCTTTCTCCCTCTCTTTCTTTTCTGTTCTATTTTTTCTATCTCTCTCCTTTTCTTCTTCGTCTTTTGTTTGTCTTCTGCTTATTTAGTCTTTCTTTCCTTTTCAATAATCTCATGAGGATTTTCTTTTTCTGTTGTTCTTCCATTTCGCATTGTCTTTCTTTCTCCATTCATCTCTCTTTTTTCTTTTCTTTTCTAGTATAATTTCTCATCCCCCTCCCTCTCTCCTTCCTTCTTCAGCAAGCAATTCTTTCTATTGTCTTCTTTTTCCTCTTCTCTTCTTCCATTATCGTCACCTCCTTATCATCATCTGCCTTCTATCTACTCTTTTTCACATTTTCGCTCGACCTCCTTTCTCTCTTTCTCCATTGTTATCATCTTTACCTCCTCCTCTCTTTCTCTTGTAGGTTTTGCTTGCACCCCCCCTCCCTTCAAAGCCACTTCCTCCACCTTTTTCATCTCCACCTCCTCCACCTTCACCTCCACTCTCTCTCCAACACTTCCATCCTCCTCCACCTTCACCTCCACTCTCTCTCCAACACTTCCATCCTCCTCCACCTTCTCCTTGCCCCCCCCCCCCCCCATCCTTCCCTCTCTCCCTCCCCGCCCTCCCTTCCAACTCCCCCTCCTCTTTTCCCCAACCCCTCCCCCACCACCCTTCCCCCTCCTCCCTTCCCCTTCCACTTCCCCCTTCTCCCTCCTCCCTTCCCCCCTCCTCCCTCCATCCTTCCACCTCCCCCCTCCTCCCTCCTCCCTTCCCCTTCCTTCCTCCTCCCCTCCACTCCCACCCAGCCACCCACCCACCCCCTGCGCCGCATGACCTGACAGTCGGCGCTGTCATGCACGCGTCAGGCGGAGATACGAGATAACCCTTAGGTCGGACATGATGTATGGCCGTCACAGCATCCTCAGTTCGGGATCTGACGCGCAGGTTTTCCAATTACACGATGCTATAGATCATGCAGGAGGGGGAGGGGGGGAGGGAGGGAGGGGAAGGGGGGAAAGAGAAGGAAGGGGGGGAAGAGAAGGAAAGGGGGGAAGGGAAGGGAAGGGGAAGGGAGGGAGGGAGGGAAAAGGAGGATGTGTCGAGGGAGGTTATGAAAGGAGAGGAGGTGGGTGGAAGGTGGGTGGAAAGTGGGTGGAGGGGAGGTGGAGGGTGGGTGGAGGAGGAAGGTGGAGGGGAGGTGGATAGTGGGTGGAGGAGGAGGAGATGCTGCGAGAGAGGTTATGAAATAGGAGGAGGTGGGTGGAGGGTGGAGGATGTGGGAGGGGGAAGTGGAGGAGTTAATGG
>NC_061851.1:9916849-9919349 GCF_019202785.1 Penaeus chinensis | reverse complement strand
CAGACAAAAAAATCATCCGCACACACAAACACGGATAGACTCCGGATCATACCCTACGTATGTTGTCAGAAATTAAAGTTGTTATACCTGAATATGGATAAGAGAGTCATCCATGAGAGGTCTTTTCACCATAAAAAATCACATAAAACAAATGAAGAAGTCCAATGAAAATTCAGAAGTTACAAAGGGAACGTGTAAAATGATTATTGGCTTACATTTATTTTTTAACAGTAATTAAACATTGTAAAATTTCTACATCATGTGGTGGCTCACTCGTGCACGAATAATAATAATAATAATAATAATAATAATAATAATAATAATAATAATAATAATAATAATAATAATAATGATAATAATAATAATAATGATGTAAAAGGAGGCAAAACGTACACTAAATAAACCACACGTACATAAAATAAATCTCGCACGATAGGTGACACGTACATGAAATATGCCACATGTAAACGAAGAATAGTACACAGTAAGCATACAAACATACAAACGAAAATATCGCACATGGTAGGCCAATTGGACAGGAAATAAATTGCTTGTCGTGCATGTAGCAACAATAACAACTAATAATAATAATGATAATAATAATAATAATAATATCAATAATATTAATAATAATGATAATAATAATAATAATAATAGTAATAATAAAGATAGTTATAATGATGATGATAAAAATAATGATGATATTAATAACAATAATAATAATAATAATAATAATAATAATAATAATAATAATGATAATGATAATCATAATATTAACAATACTGATAATAATGATGATAATAATAATAATAATAATAATAATAATAATAATAATAATATTGATGATAATAATAATAATGATAATTATGATAGTAACAACAATAATAAAAACATGATTGTTAATCACATTAATAATAATACTAATCTGTATTATATTTCTGCTTATGTTTCGTCCGTTCGTACATTCCGCCTGCAGTCATATTCTATGTGGCTCCAGAGTTGAAGTCAGAGAAGAAAGGTGGATAGGAGGGAAGGTGGATAGGAGGGAAGGTGGATAGGAGGGAAGGTGGATAGGAGGGAAGGTGGATAGGAGGGAAGGTGGATAGGAGGGAAGGTGGATAGGAGGGAAGGTGGATAGGAGGGAAGGTGGATAGGAGGGAAGGTGGATAGGAGGGAAGGTGGATAGGAGGGAAGGTGGATAGGAGGGAAGGTGGATAGGAGGGAAGGTGGATAGGAGGGAAGGTGAATAGGAGGGAAGGTGGATAGGAGGAAGGTGGATAGGAGGGAAGGTGGATAGGAGGGAAGGTGGATAGGAGGGAAGGTGGATAGGAGGGAAGGTGGATAGGAGGGAAGGTGGATAGGAGGGAAGGTGGATAGGAGGGAAGGTGGATAGGAGGGAAGGTGGATAGGAGGGAAGGTGGATAGGAGGGAAGGTGGATAGGAGGGAAGGTGGATAGGAGGGAAGGTGGATAGGAGGGAAGGAGGATAGGAGGGAAGGTGGATAGGAGGGAAGGTGGATAGGAGGGAAGGTGGATAGGAGGGAAGGTGGATAGGAGAGGGGAGGCAAGGAGAGAAGGGAGCGAAGGAGGGAGAGGAGGGAGGTGGGGGGGGCAGATGTAGGGCCTAAAGTGTGGAAGGAAGAGTGAATTTAAGGAAGATTTGAGAGATTTAAGGGAGGAGAGAGAGGGGCAGATGTAGGGCTTAAAGTGGGAGAGGGGGAGAAAACTTAGGAAGATCTGGGAGGGACAGGGGGTGGCAGAGCAGGGAAAGGGAAAGGGAGAGGGAGAGGGAAAAGAAGAGAGAGGGTCATGGAGAGATAGAGGGAGAGGGAAAAGGAAGAGAGAGGGTCATGGAGAGATAGAGGGAGAGGGAAAAGAAGAGAGAGGGTAATGGAGAGATAGAGGGAGAGGGAAAGGAAGAGAGAGGGTCATGGAGAGATAGAGGGAGAGGGAAAGGAAGAGAGAGGGTAATGGAGAGATAGAGGGAGAGGGAAAAGGAAGAGAGAGGGTCATGGAGAGATAGAGGGAGAGGGAAAAGAAGAGAGAGGGTAATGGAGAGATAGAGGGAGAGGGATAGGAAGAGAGAGGGTCATGGAGAGATAGAGGGAGAGGGAAAAGGAAGAGAGAGGGTCATGGAGAATAGAGGGAGAGGGAAAGGAAGAGAGAGGGTAATGGAAGAGATAGAGGGAGAGGGAAAGGGAAGAGAGAGGGTCATGGAGAGATAGAGGGAGAGGGAAAAGAAGAGAGAGGTAATGGAGAGATAGAGGGAGAGGGAAAAGAAGAGAGAGGGTAATGGAAAGATAGAGGGAGAGGGAAAAGGAAGAGAGAGGGTCATGGAGAGATAGAGGGAGAGGGAAAAGAAGAGAGAGGGTCATGGAGAGATAGAGGGAGAGGGAAAGAAGAGAGAGGGTAATGGAGAGATAGAGGGAGAGGGAAAAGAAGAGAGAGGGTAATGGAGAGATAGAGGGAGAGGGAAAGGAAGAGAGAGGGTCATGGAGAGA
>NC_061851.1:9909349-9911849 GCF_019202785.1 Penaeus chinensis | reverse complement strand
GCAAAGATCGTGAATCAAAGTAACCTCTACCTTTCGTGTGTGTGTGTGGGGGGGGGGGGGGGGTACATACATACCCCCGCACACATAAACCCAGAACTAAATGAATATTGATAATAATGATAGTAACAAAAATTACCCTTATAGTATTGGGGATAATGACCGTAATGATAATAATAGTAATACTAATACCAGTAATGATAATAATGAAAACTATAATAATGGTACTTATAATGACACTGAGAATGTTAATGACAATAATATTGTAAGTAATATCAAAACTGATAACAATGACAAAGATGATAATAACAGCTGTAATTGCAGTAGTAGTAATAATGATATTAATGAAAAACTACTGATTTCAGTGATATATATATAACAAATGATAAATAATATGGTCACATATCCAATGTCAAATAGAATTAAGGATAATAGCAAATGATGATGCTGATGATGACAATAAAAATATTAATGTTAATCATAATTACATGAATAACAATGCTATCAATAACAACAGTAGTGATAAGTGATAATAAGAATAATAAGAAACGTACAAGAAGAAGAAAACCAACTATAATAAGGATAAAAATGTGATCATTGTGATAACAGCAATAATAAACGTACTACAAATGACATTGAGATGAGATATAAGAGAAAACGGCGGCCGTTGTGTCTCAGGAAAGGAGGAAAAAAATTTTTCCAAAACCCATTTTTATGTTTGTTGCTGTTGTTGTTTTTGCTGCTGATTGTTGTTGTTTAGTCATTGGCCTTCTTTTAACATCATTCAAATTTTGCTCTATTTTTATTCTTATCATGTTCTGGGATACATTCAAAGGAAAGGGAAAGAAAGAAAGAAAGAAATTAGTAAATGAACATAAAGGGACGTATATCGAAAAGAAATTTACATGTATCTGAGATGAAAATAAATTATCTATAAACGATTGTTAGATGCCATGATGGAGGTTTGTTCCATGAGAAGAAAGAACGAATTTGCATAAAATATTGATATTGCATTCTTATTTTTAGAATTCATTGTCATGATACTTAAGGCTCGTTTTCAGCATATATTTTTTCCTTCGTGCATATTAAAGCGGTTGGCGTCTTCTACATTTCCTTTATATATATATATATATATATATATATATATATATATATATACATACACGTATATGCATATATATACATATTTATGTATACATTTACATATATAGTACATATATATCCATATTCATTTACATATATATACATATACATTTACATATATATATATATATATATATATATACATATGCATATATATATATATATATATATATATATGTATGTATATATATAAATATATATATATACATAAACATATGCATATATATATATATATATATATATATATATACATATACATATGCATATATATATATATATATATATATATATATATATATATATATATATATACATATATATGTACATGTATGTATATATACATGTGTATATATATATATATATATATATATATATATATATATATAAAATATTTAACACATATACTGAAACGTAAATCTCTATTCAAATCTCTATCTCTATCTATCTATATATTAATATATATGAATATGAATATATATATATATACACGTGAATATAGATAGATAGATAGATAGATATCATCATCAAGGACAGATATTTCGAAATTGAACAGCTGAGGCCTCTTCCAACATCATTCTCCATTTATTTCTATCATCTTCCAGCCACTGTACCTAGTCTTAGGCCTTCCCTTTCCTCTATTTCCCATGACCATGCCCTTGCAGGATGTTGAGCGATCTATCGGTGTTATTGAGTCTGTTCAGAATACACAATGAGTAATTTTCTCTGTCCATCTTATTCTGAGTAATCGTCTATAGCACCATAATTCAAAACTTTTGATTCACTTCTTGTCTGTGTTATTGAGTACCCAACATTCAGAGCCATATAATGCTGCTGAGTTCAGGGTGTTCAGGATTCTCAGCTTAGTTTTAAGGATAATGCTCTTGTCTTTCCAGATGTTAGTGAGAGCTATTGTGGCGTTTTTTGTTTTTGTTTTTTGTTTTGGCTATTGCTATTCTTCTTTTGATCTCAGGTGTGTCATCCTATTTGTTGGTGAGAAGTTACATGAACTGGTTAACAGCTTCGATAGCCTCTCCGTTGACCGTGATGTTTGGTACGATATTGCCATTTGTCGGTGTGCGTCTTTGGAGCTTCATGATATTAGTCTTTTTGGCTTTAAGATACAAACTAGCCTGTTCAGTTATTTTTTTATTTTATTTTTTTTACTCTGTCCTCTAGTTCTTGTAATACGTCCATACTAACGACAATAAGGGCTACGTCGTCAGCTTACCTTTAGATGGTAATTCGATATCCGCCTTCTCTTACATTTCCTTCAAAATTCTCAAGAGTGTCTCTCATGATGAGTAAACAACGAAAAAACGGGGTGAAAGGATGCAGCCATGTCTGACATCCTGCTTAGTTT
>NC_061851.1:9899349-9904349 GCF_019202785.1 Penaeus chinensis | reverse complement strand
AGGGAGGAGGGGAAAGAGGAGGATAGGGGGGGGGGACGAGGGGAAAGAGGAGGATGGGGGGGAGGAGGGAGGAGGGGAAAGGGGAGGATGGGGGGGGATGAAAGGGGGAGGGGAAGGAGGATGGAGGATGGTAAGGGAGAGGAGGTGGGGAGGGAAGAAGGGAGAGGGACGAGGAGTATGAGGGAAAGGCGGAGAGGGAGGGGGAGGAACAGGAGGGGGAGGGGAAGGAGGGAGGAGGATGCTGAGAGGGGGTAGGGAAAGGAGGAGGGGGAGGAACAGGAGGGGGAGGGGGAGGAGGGAGGAGGAGGCTGAGGGAGGGAGGGAAAGGAGGAGGGGGAGGAACAGGAGGGGGGGGGGGGAGGAGGGAGGAGGAGGCTGAGGGAGGGAGGGAAAGGAGGAGGGGGAGGAACAGGAGGGGGAGGGGAGGAGGGAGGAAGGCTGAGGGAGGGAGGGAAAGGAGGAGGGGGAGGAACAGGAGGGGGCGGGGAAGGGGAAGGAGGGAGGAGGATGGTGAGGGAGAGGAAGGAGAGGGTCAGGAGGGAGGAGGGAGAAGGATGGTGAGGGTGAGGAGAGAAGGGATAGGATAGAATTAGGATAGGGGAGGAAGAGGGTGAGGAGGAAAAGGAAGGTAGGAGAATGGGAAGGGAGAGAGAGGGATGATGAGGAAGGGAGGTAGGGAGGACAGAAGGAAGGAATAGAAGGAGGGAAAGAAAGAGAGAGAGCTAGAGGGAGAAGGAGAGGGTAAAGAAGAGAGATTAATAAAGAGAGAAAAGGAGAGAGAGAAGAGAAATGAAGAGAAGATATATAAATATATATATATATATATATATATAGAGAGAGAGAGAGAGAGAGAGAGAGAGAGAGAGAGAGAGAGAGAGAGAGAGAAAGGTATGGGAGGAACAGAGACAGGAAAAGAGTCAAAAACCTAGAAAGAGAGACAGATTAGGGGAATACTAGAGAATAGATATGCAGAGTGAGAATTAGGATAGGCAAACGAGTGCAGAAAGTCGGCGAAAGAAGAAGAAAAAGGAGGGCGATTGGTTTCAGGAGCCATAAAGAAAGAGCCATAAGAAAGATGAACCTCAGGCGAAAATAAATGACTAATAATGTGAAAAAAATCATGTATGGTTATATCAGGTCGAGAATAACACAATTTATCATTAAGTAGTCACAAGAAAACGAACCAAAATGAGTCGGTGCCGGGAGGGCGAATTAGCTGGCTGTTGAGCAGTGAGAATAGTCTAGCCTAGTGGTTCTTGACCTGGGGGGGGGGGGGGTAATTATTTTCCAAAGGGGGCACGAGCTCTTGAAAAAGACAGGCAATAATTTTTCTAAATATCTTTGTGTTTCTCTTAACGAGAGCATGGTCACATAATGTCAAGTTTAATTATAATGTCACTAAATCGTACGTATTAGAGAGACTAACAAAATATACTTATGATTTTCTATAAAATCTGAGAGGGAAAGGCAAATTCCTAAAGAGGGGCATGGTAGTTAAAAGGTTAAAAACCACTGGTCTAACCATTAGTTCATCATTGCATATTATTCCCTCATGCTAGATTTATTTTTTATACTTAGGAAAGGAAACAAGAGATCCACTTAGGAATTCTGAATGCTTTTTCTTGGACAGAAACAACAGCGGCGGTTTTAACAATCGGCTGGCAAAGAGGGCTAAAATTCTAATTGAAATATATATAGGACTCGAATATGAGACAATATTTTTTTAGAGGAGAACGCTCTTTCTCTTTATTGAGAGTCTGTATTAGCAGGTATGTTTGGGTTAGAATATTTTGAGACCGGCGAAGAGCTATGACACATATATTGTTTCATAAGAGTTCATGGCCTATAACTAGAAACATGCTTCATTCATTTAAATAAGGAAACTTCGCGTAAAGCAGCACAGGCGTACTCAAATATCATATAAAGAACTTCAAGGCATTATTATTTATATTAATTGAATTATTGTAATTATTATTTTTTTTACAGATAATCATGACTTTGACAGAAGTTATAAGGACTCGTCAAATCCGCTATGAAGCACATGGGAGATAGAAAACGGGATATCAGTGGTATAACTGTGTCATTAGCATCGTACATAATATCTATTTCCTCTGATAACATAATGATAACAGGGATTAACTAGTGATATATCAAAAGATGATAATAATGATCATTTATGGAATCTATAAAAACAAAAAAATTTGCTAAGATTTTTTTTTTTTTTTAGGTAATTCCTAGGGGCCATTTTTTTAAAAAAATTTAGTGTTGTAAAATGAAGAACTCCTTTGATGCCAAATTAAGTGTTAAATTGAGGTGCCGCTAATATTTCGTTCCAATTTATATATTCATATCTTCTTATCAAAGAACCAGTTTTTCTTAAGTGATATTAAGCATAAAAAGAACACGGTTACAACTAGAAAATAGAGATATTAATGGGTATCTTCAGTTATTCATTGTTTGATTTACGAGGAAATAATAGATAATACAAGTCCATAATTTGCTAAGGAAGTGAACACACGATGATGATAAAAACAAAAAAGAAATGATGATGAAGATAATAATAATAATGAACTGTAGTAGTAGCAGTAGTAGACGTACTATTGATAATAGTAATAATAATATGATAATAATAATAATAATAAGAAGAATAGTACGATAATAATAATATGATGATGATAATGATAATAAGAAGAATAATAGTACGATAATAATAATAATAATGATAAAATAGTAATAATAACAATATCAATGATGATAATAATGATAATGATAATAATACTCATAATAAGATTGATAATATGATGAAAATAATAGTAATGATAACAATAATGATAATAATAATAATAGTAATAACGAAAACAATAATAACAACAACAGCAAAAATAAGAAGAAGAATAGTAATAATGATAATGGTAATAATAATAATAATAATAATAATAATAATAATAATAACAATAATATTAATAATAATAATAATAAAAGAAAAAATAATAACAGTGATAATAATAATAAAATTTATAATGATAATATCAATAACAATAATAATAATGATAATAATAATAATAATAATAATAATAACTTGGGTCCATCCAACTCGGCTAGTCATCCAAAGTATTCTCTTCCTTCCCCTACTTCTCTTCCCTTCTATCTTTCCAATTAATACCAGGTTCTCAAGTCCCTCTTGAAGAAGAACGTGCCCCATAAAACGCATCTGTCTAGATCTGATGTCCTTAATAAGCTTTTTATTCACTCCAGTTCTCGCAATGACTTCTTCGTTGTTCACTTTGTCCGTCCACGATATTCTCACCATCCACAGTATTTTCATCAACCATATATCATAGCTTTCTAGGCGTTTCTTCAAATCTGCTGTTAGTGTCAAAACCTCACTCCCATGGCACAAAGCAGGATAGAGTTAGTAATTTAGCACACGCAAGTTTTCATACTCCAGCTTACAGTTTCTCAAAATGTGATTCCATTTTTGAAATGCAGATTTGGCTAAGGCGATCCTTGGGTTGTTAGATTTCCTAGATAGTTAAAAGACAAGACTTGTTTTATCATTTACTCTCAGCGTAAGCAAGGGATGTTCCTTTTTTCTTTAAAACGACTAAACATCTTATCTTCTTGCAGTTCATAGCCAATTCCTTTTTTCTCACTCTCTTCTACAACAATATCGAGAAGCTTCTGTAGGAGATTCGGCTAACAAAACTGTATCATCTGCTTATTTGATGTTTGTGATATTGCCTCCTCCTTCCTACCTGAGACCTTTTTCATTATTTATCTCTCCCAAAATCATTTCAGTGTTGTAGTTGAAAAGATCCGGCGACATCACACTAACTCCTTCCTCAATTATAACAAAAGTAACAATAACATTTATAATAATAATATTAATGATAATAATAATAATAATAATAATAAAAATAGTCATACTGAAAATAATGATAATAACATTGATGATGATGATAATGATAATAATAATAATAACAATAATAGTAATAATGATGATAGTAATAGTAATAATAATAATAATAATAGTAATAATAATAATAATAATAATAGTAATGATAATAGTAATAATAAAAATAAGGTTAATAAAAATAATTATAATAATAATGATAATAATAATAATGATAATAATAATAATAATAATAATAATAACAATAATAATGATAATGATAATGATAATAATAATAACAATAATAATAATAACAATAATAATAATAGCAATAATAATGACGATTATAATAATAATAATAATAATAATAATAATAATAATAATAATAATGATAATAATAATAACAGCAATAATAGTAATCATGATAAAAGTAACAACAAAACAAAAACAGCAAATACAACAACAACAACAATAATAATAATAATAATAATAATAATAAATTAATGATATATAATAATAATAATAATAATAATAATAACAATAATAATGATAATGATAATGATAATAATAATAACAATAATAATAACAATAATGATAATAACAATAATAATGATGATTATATTAATAATAATAATAATAATAATAATAATAACATCAATAATAGTAATTATTGATGTTATTATTAACCAGCAAATACAACAACAACAACAATAATAATGATAGTAACAATAATAATAGATTAATAATATATAATAATATATAATAATAATGATGATGATAATAATAATAATAATAATAATAATAATAATAATAATAATAATAATAATAGTAATAATAATAACAACAATAATAATGATATCAATAATAATAAGAATAATAATAACGATAGCACAACACAAAGATATCATTATTACATTTGATATAAAGTTAAGATAGAAATGTCTGTAATACTCCATAACTTAAAACCGACTAACCGCAAATATATATATATATATAAACGAAAAAAAGAAAAAGAAAAAAAAAAAGACTCAAGATAAATAGATAAGTAACAATAACAATCAAAATGAAAAACGTCCGCACCAGCTGCAGGGAATGTAAAAATTGAATA
>NC_061851.1:9893531-9896749 GCF_019202785.1 Penaeus chinensis | reverse complement strand
GACGCTTTGTATTCAAAGTCCCAGCGTCGATAAACTTTTATAAGCAAGAATATTTACATATTTCAATGTAGCATTAATTCTATTCGGTGGAGATTAGGGAAGGTTTGATGAATTATTATTATTATTTTTTTTTTTTCTTTGTATACGGAGGAATAAGCAAAATATAATCACATGGTTTTGAAAATTTATAAATATACGTACGTATCCCTTACTCTTGCATCTGTACAAAACCATATCTCTAAAACACATCGGAAAACTCGACAGATAAATTCTTACCTACATGACGCCGGTCTAGCCAAGCACAGCATTCATAATGAAGGAATGTAGATGGGAAAAGGGACGATAAAACAGAGCTGGAACAAATAACTCGCTGGAACAAATAATTCCCTTGTTATTCACGGGCCCTTAATGCTCTTTTTTTTTTATATACACTGACTCTTTATAGAAGGGACCCTGCTGGTGGGTAGCAGCCCAGCGCTATCCTTTATAGAGGGTTGAATCACACTTAAGATGGAATGATAGTCTCAGATTCTCCTTTTAAGACAGCATTAGAGAGCAGAATGTGTTTCGGATGGAGGGATCTTATCCATCGCCTTTATCTCTAAAGAGCCGAATAATTCAGAGGATAGCATAGCAGTAAGAGCGTGTTTATTCTAAGTTCTCTGCGGGTTCCTCATGATTAGGCAGTGTTAAAGCCTGTTGTTTTATGGTCCATAGATTAATGGGCCTTCCTTGCTACACAATGCAAAATGATAATACTTATGATAAATGATAAATAAGGAGATTAGAATGAAGGGTATAAATAGCTTTATCAGTTCATCTACATGAGTGGTAATTTATCGATTTCATGTGCTACTGAATCTTATTTATTTATGTTTTGCAGCTAATGTCATTTTCATAATAACATTAATAGTAGTACTGAGATTGGTAATATGATAATATAAATAGTAATGGTCTTAATAATAAAAGTCATGATACCAATAACAATGGCTATAATGATGATAATACTGATTATAATAATAATTATGATGATGTTGGTAATGATGATGATGATAATGATGAAGATGATGATGGTGAATGACGAAGATAAGTGTAGTAAGACCAAAATGAAATTATAATGATAATAACAAAAATAAGGATAGTAATAATAATAAAAATTATAATATCAACAGATGATAATAATGATGATAATGATAATATAATGATAATAATAAAAATAACATTGTCAATGCTTAATGTAACAGTGATGAAGAGAAAAAACAAGAAAACAGCAGCAGGCGCATTCTGATTATAAAAAAATAAAAATAAAACAAATCTATAAGAAATCTCTTTCTATCAAATATAAAACAAAATAACGGGGAAAAAAAACATACGAAATATCTTTTAACTTTTCTTCATTTTTTTTTTCTTTCATTTCTTTCGGTTATGGGCGTGGGACAGTCATTACCACTCCTTCTTAACATTTTCGAAAAAAAAAAAAAAAAACTGAATTATTCCCGGTAATACATCAATTGTTATCAAATTCTTCGATGTGGAGATTCTCCTCTGGGTGGGTCTTGTGGATGAGAAGGGCGGAGGTCTTTTCCTTTCATTATTTCGCTTGATTTTCATTATTTAAAAAAAAAAAAAATCATCGTTGTTGTTGTAATCATCATTGTTATTAGTATCATCACAAGCATCATCGTGGTCATTTTTATGATTATCATGAGCATGAACATGATCATCATCATTATCATTATCGTTTTCATTATTATCATTATCGTCATCATCATCAACAATATTCTCCTCCTCCTCCTCCTCCTCATTATCATCATCATCATCATCATCATCATCACCACCACCACCACCACCATCATCATCATCACTATTGCTGTTGCCAATATTATGCATACAAGTAAGCATTAATGAATTACGAAAGCATCTGCAAAAACCGATGCAGGTAATACAATGCTTAACCGCAATGACAGCATAACAGCATAAAAGGATATCATATCAATATAATATTAGTTGTAAGTCGATCATGCATCACGTGTTTAGCAGAAGATAGCTACATGTTAAACTGATTCCAAACGATGTTCAGCAAATATTTGAATAAATGATTTATGCTTTACTGGCCACACGTTATCGAAGTAGACAGCGAAATATTACACTAAAAACAAGGCGGTGCACTTATAATCTATCATAAGAAAAAATGGCATTAAAAAGTTAATAAAAAGTACATTATTCTGTACAGCAGATGCTACAGATGCACACGTAGGTATCTTATCTTATCTTATTCGAAGAACAAAAAATCAAGCACAAAGAAAATATCAAATAAAGGAAGCAAAACCAAAACAAATAACAAAATGACAAAACCAAAATCGAAAAAAACAGACAAACACAAAAAAGATAAATAACAAAATCACACAAATCACAAAACCAAAACATAAACGCAACAAATGAAAAAAAAAAAAAGTTAAAAAAAAGAAAAAAGAAACAGAAACCAGCAACCGAGACAATGGAAAAGGGCCCCCTGCGCGGAATACCAAGCAGCTCAACTATATACACAACGTGATTCAACCCCGCTTGTTAATGTATTGCAATGGGATCCAAAAGCGATTCGGTGTTCTCTCACGCTATGCACAGAGGGCCATATCACACACGGGCCTGGAGTACCCATCTCGGCTACAAGCAAAGGGAAGGAAAGGGGGGGGGGGGGGGAGGGCTGAGGAGGAAGGCGATACTCGAAAAGGAGGAGAGGGGGAAAAGGAGAGAGAGAGGGGGGAAAGGGAGCGAGTCCATTGGGGTAGGAGATGTGGGGGAGAGGGGAGAGTGGGGATTTCATTGGGGGGGGGGGGGGACGATCTATAGGGGTAGAAGGGAAGGAGAGGGAGGAGGGGTGATTTCGTAGAGGGAAGGGAGGGGGAGGGGGAATGAGTAGGGGATAGTAAACAAAGAGGCAAGTGAGAGAAGTGGGGATTGGGGAAAGCAGAGAGGGAGAGGGTAGAAAGAAGGGAATGGGGAAACTTCATAGGGGAAGACGAAAAAGGGGGAAGGGAAGGGGAATAATACCCCGACAAGCAAGGTTAAAGGGAAGCGATACCATAGAGGGAAAAATAAGGGCAGAAGGAGGGGACGAAGGATGGAGGGGGGAGGATGATGGGGGTAGGGTAGGAAGTAGGGGGGAGAAGTGAAGCAAGAGGGGAAGGGGGGGGGGAGGGGAGGGTTCGATACCCAAG
>NC_061851.1:9860262-9862762 GCF_019202785.1 Penaeus chinensis | reverse complement strand
TTGAGAGGATTAATCTTGAAGGTATTTGTGGGCCAT
Source organism: Penaeus chinensis (assembly GCF_019202785.1). Classification (NCBI taxonomy): domain Eukaryota; kingdom Metazoa; phylum Arthropoda; class Malacostraca; order Decapoda; family Penaeidae; genus Penaeus; species Penaeus chinensis. Next base: position 9,862,726 of record NC_061851.1, on the reverse strand, counting down.
TTTGGAACTGCCGAAACTGGTTTAAAGAGTTGAAGTTCAGCTATCCAACACTGTTTTTTTTTTTTTCTTAAAGGGTACTTTTGTTGAACAGATGGTGGGTACATATTTACCACCTGCGAAATGGCGATTGTTTACATGTCAATAATTCTACCCAAACGAAGGTTTCAGAACAATGAGTTCGGTTCTTGGACGATGAAGTTTAAAAGTTTATCGTAAACTGGAGTCGAGATATGGTCATTATTATGAATACCCAAAAATGTTTTGAAGCTCTACGGCTATAAATCTAAATGTGCTGCTTGGGTATTTTAGATAAAAAAAAAAGAGAAAAAAGCAGAGGATATAGAGACAAAATATTATCGTCTAAGCGCCTGTCTCTGTTTTATATGACACTGAAATTACCCAGACATCTGTTTGGTAATAAATCCAGAAGATGAACTGTAAAAGCATTCGAAACCAAGTATAAATGCAAAGCGAGTTCACCTATATTTGAGAATGTTCAGATTAAAAGATAAGATTACTTGAGGTCAGTAAACTTTTTTTTTATATTGAAAAAAGAGCTAACGACACCTCAGTAATTACAAGCACTAAATTAGGGTAGATTGGTGTCTCGTGACATTGCAACGTTTTACAAGATTAATAAAAAATGAATTCATAAATATCTATTTTTGTAAATTTGTTTTAGAAAGGACTTTTTAGATACTTCTGAAAATTTGGAGTAATTAGAGTCGCAGTATCGTAATGTAAAGGATAAATACAGTATGAACTATAACCCTATATAACAAAGAATGTACAGTACTACGGGGAAAAAAATATATTGTATTTAACATTTAATTTTAAGAAATCAATTATAAACAAAAAAAGGAAAATAAATTCGTTTGTGCGTTTGTGTACGTTTCTAACATGCACGTAAAGAATAAGGATCTGTCCGTCCAAACTGCACCCAACAAAATATTTAGCCCGAAATGTGCTGTTCGTGTTTGAGCTGTCTGACTCCCAGTGGTAGCAGTGGTCGTAGCAGGGTCGTACGACTGCCACTTAAGGTGTGGCGATGGTAGTTATGAGAAAATGTGTGTGTGTGTGCTTGTGCGTCTGTGTGAGTGTGCGCGTCGATGCAGACGGCTAATACGACACAACTTTTAAGCAAGACTATAAAGATTTTACTATGGCAGGTCCACGTTTAAGTATTTTGTACATATGCATGATCATTAAGATCATTATTCTCCTTCGGTGACTTACAAAAAAAATTGTTCTCCGCAGGGAAATAAGGCGCTTCTGGTCGTATTATTAACACTGTCTGGATATGTAATTTTTTTCTTAAACTAGAAAAAGCATTAGGTTAATAGATGGTTGTTTGTTTGGGTTAATGATCGAAAGACAGTATGTCCGGAGATGAGTTTGAAATTATATGAATGAGGAAAATTCAATGAACAACTTCGTAGATAGAAGTTAGGACCGATTGTTACTTTCGTAAATTGATCCCAAGAAAAAGAAAAAAACGAAAGGCGAAAGACAGAAGGAATGTAAAAACCAACAAAACTTTGCAGTAAATACTTAATTCATTATTCAATTTATAAAGGACAAATAAAACAATAATATTTGCCATGAGATGTAAATGTGATTGCACTATGAAAATTATGTATTAATGATAGTAAAGAGGGAAATGACAATACGACAAATTATCTTTGAGTGATAAGGAAGAATTGCTAACTGGATAAAGATAAATATGTCGAAAGTTGAGTAGTCCGAATAAGGAAAACCATTTTGGAACACTATTCACTATTAGATGTCTGCCACATCTCTCTCTTTTTCTGTCTCTATTTCTATCTGCCTCTCTCTCTCTCTCTCTCTCTCTCTCTCTCTCTCTATATATTCTCATCTCTCATATATATATATATATATATATATATTATATGTATATATATACGTATATATATATATATATATATATATATATATATATAAATATATTTCCCTATCTCTCCTTTTTCCCCCACCCCCTCTCTCTCTCTCTCTCTCTCCACTCCTCATCCTCTCTCATCACTCTCTCTCTCTCTCTCTCTTCTCTCTCTCATCTTCTTCTCTTTCTCTCTCTCTCTCTCCATCTCTCTCTCTCTCTCTCTCATCTCTCTCTTCTCTTTCATCTTTCTCTTCTCCTCTCTTCTCTCATCTCTCTCTCTCTCTCTTTCTCATCTCTCTCTCTCTCTTATCTCTCTCTCCTCTCTCTCTTCCATTCCTCTCTCCTTTTCCCCCCTTCTCCTCCTCTCTCTCTCTCTCTCCCTCTCCCTTCTCCCCTCCTCACTCACTCATTCATCACATCACATCAATCACTCACATCACTCACTCACTCATCACATCTTCACTATCCTCTCTCTTCATCCCATCTCCTCTTCTTCCACCTCTCTCTCCTCAACCCCCTCTCTCTCCTCTCAACTTCCTCTCTCTCTCTCTCCCCCCCCCCCTCCTC
>NC_061851.1:9835262-9837762 GCF_019202785.1 Penaeus chinensis | reverse complement strand
ATGCATTCTACACTAAAAGATATGCATGTTATGCACCATTCACAACACACAGCATCGCGAAGCCAAAAACTCAAAAACAAACAAACAAACAAACAAAAAAATACAGACAAATATATTTAGTTTCAAATCCAAATTACGAACAAAAACCCGCCAGAAGAATAAATTTGGTTTTATTTCACTCTGAAAACTCACGGCATCTCCTCAATATTCTAAGGAATAATAGTATTTTGTTGTCGGTCACCTTTGCACTAAAGAAGCGACAAAACCAATTTTTTTGATGATACTAAACGACTATGAGAAGAAAATGGAGAAAAGGAAGAAGAGATAATAAAGGAAAAATGTGAAGTATTTGAGGAGGAAGGGGATGATAAGAAAACAAAAGAAAAAAAAGTATTATGAAATCCAACCGATTGGATATATGACACATTTATATATATATATATATATATATATATATATATATATATATATATATATATTAATACATATGTATATATATTTATATAAATGCATATTAATATATACATATATATATATATATATATATATATATATATATTTACTTATGTGTTTATATATATACATATGTATATATATTTATGTATATGCATATTAATATATGTATATATATATTTACTTATGTGTTTATATATATACATATGTATTTATATGAATATATAGACATTCATTTGTTTATTTATATACATATATAGTATTTTCCGATATGCCTTTGTGTGCATACAAGGGCCTTCCATTACTATGCATACAAGCGTCTCTGATTACCCATGTTTGCTTGCGTCTCTATAACATATCTCTCATGCCGACTCATTGACAAGCGCCACTGCCTGACAGAGTCCATAATCGTGACCAGTGTATGTATGTGAGCGGCATCGCATACGCACACACACATGCACACACGTACACGCTATCGTTTGAAGTAATCAAGCATTGGCTATTTATCTACGTTTTGCATTCCTTATAAAGACACTTCCATCACGACCAGCGAAAATATAAGAAATACGATGCCCTGTCTGCGTGTTTTGGAGACACTGCCGTCGCATACAAAGAGAAACAAGAGGGAGTTCGTGAGAATACAATTTTATTTCTATATCAAACAATGAGAAGGTTTTGGTCCGATATTTGTAAGAGGAAACTTTTAATAAATAAAAAGGGAAAACACTTGTATATATCAACAGCATAAACAACAATGATAATAATATTTATAATGATAATGATAGTAATGTTAACGATGATTATTTTAAGTATGATACTAATAATAGTATCAATAATAATAATATAATGATATCAAACATAATGATAATTAAAACAATGATGATGATGATGTTGATTGTGATGATAATGATAATGAAGATGATGGCAATGATGGTGACGATAACGGTAATGATAATAGCATGATAATAGCAACAATTATAATACTTTGGAGAAGTTTTTAAGCATTTCTATCAGTTAGCAATGATAATAATTGAAAATAACCGTGATAAAAATAAAAATATATAATAGTAATATTGATAATAATACCGAACAATAACTATAAATTTAAAACTAAGAGTGAGGTATTTAATCTTTAAAGTCATTATGAATAATAATGCAAAATGGAAATGATAGTGAGTGAGAATGATAGTGATTCATTTCATAACGACACATGCTCTAATGAAGTATTTATAATATCGAAACAAGGAACATTTCTCAAACAGGACCCCCCCCCCCCCCACACACACACGAAAACCAGCTAAACAAAAATCAGCTGATCAGGAGAAGATGACGTAACCTTTTCTGGACCCCCACATTTAATCTTTTTTTCTTTTTTTCTTCTCTTTTTTTTTTTTCTTTCTCTCTTGGTTCTATTCTTGGCAGGAAAACCGCATCACTGACAGCCATTAATTTTCTGTGAATCTTGTGAAATATGATCAACGACGAGCTAAGATAAATTAGATGGCTTAAATATTCGACATCTGGTAATTATAGGGTACAGGAAGAGCTACCTAGCTATTTATATCTTTGATGCATGTATAATTGATTTTGGGGTCACAAAACAACAAAATTGATTATGGTATTGATGGTGATTATTATAATTATGATAAGTATTATGATGATGATAAGGAGTATGATGATTATAATGAGTATTGGTAATTATTAAGATAAGGAGTGTAATGATTATAATGATCATAATGATTGTGACAATGATTAATATAATTAAAACAATCATAATGTTGAAAAGAATGAGAAAGATTATGCTAGAAATAACAAAAGGTATTAAAAAAAATTTAACGGAATTAAAAGGTTTACTTTCATTCCATTTGTTACAATGGATATTCTTGGTGTGACATAGTGTCTGATTTATTTTGCTTTCTAAGTTATCTCCTGTGTGTAAGGCATGGCCGGGGTTACCATCCACTGGCGGCGAGGGATTTGAACGCAGGTCAGCAAGATTGCTAGACGAGATCGCTACCGCTGCACCACACACCAAGAGGTAAAAGCA
>NC_061851.1:9795262-9797762 GCF_019202785.1 Penaeus chinensis | reverse complement strand
TATTTGTGAAAATAAAATATATGTATCAATATGTAAAATATATAATAATATATATATATCTATATATATAATTTATTAAACATGAGAGAAAAGAAAGATAGAGAAATTTGTGAATTTTTGAATTGCAGACTACTCTTAACTTCTATGTGTTCAGCGTTACGCAATCCTACCTAACTCAACATCGACCTAAATCCCACGAGTATATAATTATAATCTCACGGAGTATATTCATATATTCAATATAGGGCCAATATAATAGGAAAAGTAGAAATATAAGACAGCACACAGAGAGTAGGAGAGAAAGAAGAGAGAGAGAGAGAGAGGAAGAGAGATAGAGAGAGAGAGAGAGGAGAGAGAGAAGAGTGAGGGAGAGAGAGAATAAGAGGAGAGGAGAGGAGCAGAGGAGAGAGAGGAGAGAGGAGAGATAAGGAGAGAAAAAAAAAAAGAGAAGAGAGAAGAGAGGAAGAGGAGAGAGAGAGAGAGAGGATATTAGAGAAAGAGGACCAAGAGAAAAGAGAAAGAGTAAGAAAGAAAAAGAAGAAGAGATTAGAGAGAGAAGATTAGAAATAGAGAGAAGCCGGCGGATAGCAGCGTGCTGCGCGTTCGTGGCTCTTCTTCTCTAGTTCTGGCTCGGCTCCTTTCTCTCTCATCTGATCTCCTGCTGTCTCTCCTCTCCCGCCTTCGTCGCGCTCGTGCCGCGCGCGCTCGCTCTCTCTCGTCTCTGCTCGTCTCGCGACGCTCTCGCTCTGCTCTCTACGCCTACGCTCTCTCTCTGCGCGCTCGTCCCCCTCTCTCTTCTTCTCTGTCTCCCTCTCTCTCTTCTCTCTCTCTTTTCAGCTCTCTTTAGCGCTCTGCTGCGCTCTCTCTCTCATGCTCTGCTCTAATCTCGTCGTACTCATTCTTCTTCTCCTCGTTGTTCTTTTTGCTCTTCTCTCTATCTAATCCTACTCCCTCGTCTCCTCTAGTTACATTTTATCCCATTTACAGATATGAATGAGTAACACCCCCCCGCACCGCGCCCAACCATCCACCCATCCCCACCACACCCCCACACACCACCCCCCCCAATCACCCACCACCCCCACCCCACACAGACATACACACCCCCAAGTACACACCCACACACATGTACCCCCAAAAAAAATACTATCTATAAACTGGTAATTAAATATAAAAAAAAAATAAATTAAAACAATAAAATATATATAACAACATTGAGTGAGAGGGGTAGATAAAGAGAGATGAGTTTCAAAGGTATGAGTATTACAATATAACAGACGACTAACAGAAACACAACCAACACACCCAACACACCACACTCACAACCCAGACTCCACACAACAACAACACCACCTCAACAATGCCATGACGCGCGACACACACACACACCCCCCATCCTCCCTCCTCTCCTCTCTCTACTCCAAATAATTACAAAAATTTCCAAAACTCATATATCCGATTCCATGACATGAAATCCAAACACCTCGCCAACACACGCAATAGTTAAAAACCACCTGCCCAACCATATCAAACACAACAAACGAACACGACCCCAACAGATTAAAATATATATCATCACGAGTAAAAAATTCATATATTATCAAAATAGGGCCATATAAAGGCAGATATAAAGAAAGAAAGAACACACACAGCGAGAGAGATAAAAGGAGAGAGAGAGAGAGAGAGAGAGATGAGAGAGACAGATGAGAGAGAGAGCGATAGATGAGAGTCGATAGAGAGAGAGGGGGGGAGGGAGATATAGAGAGAGATGAGGAGGATAGTAGAGAGATCGAGAGAGAGAGCGGGAGAGGGGGAGAGAGAGAGAGAGAGATGAAAGAGAAGACGGAAAGAGAGGGGTGATGGTGAGAAACAGCCGAAATACCAAAAAACACAACAACAAAAACGTGGCTGAGACCTAATATGCCCATTTGTATGCTATTGGAGATGCGATTGGTGTCAGGGAGCTTGTTTACCTGCGTCATAACAAAGTGTATTTGAAAGCAAATGCGAATAGAAAAAAAGAAATTAACGAGCCAAGAATCCGACCAGAAGACCTTACACGCCAGCTGTCACCAAGAGCGTGATTTATGAAGGGCAATCAGAGTCAATCTTATTTATTACAAAAAGAAATGGCTAACTAAGACAAACAATCAGTCAAGCAAATCTGAATACAGGTTCAAACGTCGATATAATGTGATCGGTTGTCTGGAGACCACTTCGCCAGGTGAGTGGCCTATCGTAAAGGTTCAAGCAAGGTCAGCTGATATCTAACAGGACATGCAAAGGCTATCCATCAGGGCAACTAGTTTGGTCGTGATCGTGTTAGAGTGAAATAAAAAACATAAATATATATATATATATAAAATAAAATATTATATATATATATATACATAATATATATATATATAATATATAATAAATAAATATTATCCACCAACACACACCCACACACACAAACTACACACACACACACAACACAAACACACACACACATATATAT
>NC_061851.1:9787762-9790262 GCF_019202785.1 Penaeus chinensis | reverse complement strand
ACCCAAAAAATTTTTTCACAACTTTTTTTTTTTTTAATCAAAAATCATATCTATCCCCAAGGGTGCGTGAAAGCCCCCCGCTCTCCCTTGGCCCCCCGGGAAAATTTCAAAATTAAATCCCAAAAACAAGTTCAAACAGGATGGGCTGGGGCGCTGAACCCGGGGTTTGACCCCGAACAGAACAAGAGAAAGACAAAAAAAAAAGAAAAAGGATTTAAACTTTTTTAAAAAGGAAGTTATTGTTGTTTGTATAAATTTTGCCCTTTTTTTGATTTCTAAAATTTACTGAATATGGACTGTCGTTAATATAATAATGACAGAATAACCTTCTTTTTTTCTTTATTAAACTGATATAAAATCTTTGACATTTACGAAAAGCAAAAAGGCAATTCTATTTCCGGGGGAAGCCGTTCGAAACCGTTTCAGCCTCACGGGAAAAAAAAACCCCTTATTTCTGGGTGCTCATTTAAAAACCCTCCAAACGCTCTGCAATGTGAAAAAGGGCGAAATCAAACGTTTTCAATCACGTAACCCCTCTTAAACCGCGCAAAAAACTGCCCCGGGGAAAGGGGAAGAAATCATTTTTGAAATGCTTTTCGTTTTGGATTTTTGGGGTCTTTTGGTAAGAATCCCCGAGATTCGTAGGGTCTTTTGGGGTTTTTTTGGTAAACCTAATTTAAGGAATTTGGAAATTTTTTAAAATTTTTTTTGCGTGCCCTTTTTAAATTTATTTAAATTTAAACTTATTTTCATGAGAATTAAATTGCATTTGGTGTCTCATTAAAAATTTTAATCCCTTTTCGTTTTTCCCTCATTCTGCCCCCCGGGTCCCCCTTTTCCCTTTTTCCTTATTTCCCCTTTCCCTTTCCCCCTCCCCTTCCCCCCCCCTTTTTTTTTCTCTAAATCCCCTTTTATTTCCTTTTCCCCCCCCCCCCCTTTTTTTCCCACCTTAAAACCCCTTTTTTAACAAATCGTTAAAAAATACGAGAGCAGTCGGGGGAAATTTCTTGAAAAACTGTAAGAACAGTTGCCCCTTCCTGTATGGTCCCCCAAAAAGGGAAACGTCACACACCCCCGGGAAAAAATTTTACTTCAAGCGCCCCGTATTTTTTCAGACGGAGCCACATGCGACCCACTTTTTAAAGGGTTGCGTCTGCAAATTCTAAATTTTCGTGTTTTAGTGTATGATCAGTCTTATGCAGCCAAGGTATTGAAGGTGGCCTGTTTACCTCCCCAAAAAGAAAGAAATGAGAGTCGGGTAATTTTATAAACGTAGAAAAATTTTTAAAGGGGATTTCGTAAACTATTAAATTTTTTTGAGCGGTTTGGAAATTTCCCTTTGAACAAAGCCGTTAAAAGGGGCATATTTTCGGGAAAAAAAAATCCAATTTTAAAGTCGATTCTAAAATGCTGGTTCATTCAAAAAATTTATTGCTTCAATATATATATTTTAAAAATATATATATATATATTTTTGTGTGGTTGTGTGAGGGGGGTGTGGTGTGGGGGTGTGTGTGTGTGTGTGTACATATTATTTGTATATATAAATATCAAATAAGAGAAAAGTGAGAGAGAGAGATGTGTGTGTATTTTTTGTGTTGTGGGTTTTTCCTTTTGTGTGTGTTTTGTGCGTGGTGGTGTGTTTTGGTTTTTTGTGTGGGTTGGGGGGTGGGGAGTTTTGGGGTGTGTGTGTGTGGGGTGCATAATGTATATATACATGTAAAAAGGGTATAAAATATTTAAAACAAAAAATCCCCACAAAAATTTACAAAGCACAAAATTATAAGGGGTTTTTATTTTTTATATATACAATATACATACATAAACATTTATATGTATTTAAGCTAGCTAATACAGTGTACTATCTCCCTAATTTTCCCGGGAAATGCTATAAAAAGGGTTTTAGATAAAAAAACCCCAAAAAAGATGCAAAGAGTCCGATTAAATCTTCCCCTGGGAAAAACAAGAAGTTCTCTCTCTCTCTCTCCCCGGCCCCCTTTTCCCCCTTTTTCGCGCTCCACTCTCTTTTCCCCCTTCCCCTTCTTTCCCCCTTTAAAACCCATTCCCTCGGCCTTTCTCTCTTTTTCCGGGCTTTTTCCCCTCCTCAAAAAATTCTTTTTCCCCCTCTTCCCTCCCCTTTACCTCTTCTCTCTCTCTCAGTAAATCCCTCTTTCCCCTTTCCCTTTCTCCTCTCTCTCTCTTTCTCTCTGTGTCTTTCTCTTTTTCCCCCTCTCTCTCTTCTTTTTTCCCCCCTCCCCTCTTTAAACCCCTCCTCTCTATCTCTCTCTCCTCTCTCTCCTTTTTCCCCTCTCTCTCTCTCCTCTCATCTCTTATCTATTTCCTCCTATTTTCCCTCCCCTGGTCCTCTCTTTTTCCCTCTCTCTCCTTTACTCTCTCTATAAAGGTTTGGAAAATTTCCCATATATAATTAAAAAATTAAACTTGGGTTTAAAACCAACCCTAATCCAGTTTAGGTTTTTTTGTACATATTCATGAAAAA
>NC_061851.1:9774632-9777132 GCF_019202785.1 Penaeus chinensis | reverse complement strand
AATAATGAAAACAATAATAATAATGATAATTATAATAATAATGATAATAATAATAATAATAAAAAGGAAAATAAATACAATAAAAGTAATACTAATAATAATAATAGTAATAATAATAAATATAATAATAGATATATTAATAATAATAATAATGATAATAATAATAATGAAAATAATAAAAATAATGATAATGATGATGATGATAATAATTATTATGATAATAATGATAATATAAGTAGTAATAATAACAACAATAGCAATAATAATAGTAATAATGAAAGAATAAAACAGAGGAAGAAAAATGATATCTCTAACAGAGAGAGAGAACTAAAAAAAAAAGAAAAAAAAAAAAAAAAATTTCCTGTAGCGTCCTTTCTGTATCATCAACAGCCATGCCCTCTAACAAACAAAGGCAAACTTCAAAGCACACAAACCATTAACTATACCATCCCCCCCCCCCCTATCCTTTATACCTCTTTTGCCTTTATTCTCTACTTCTTTCATCTTACATCATGAATTTCAATAGGAGATATTGGTTTCGTCCTATAAACATATTTCGTAATTGGATAGAATCTTCGACACGTTGTAAACATGTTCCGAACGATGGAATTCTTGTTTATTCATTATTATTATTATTATTATTATCATTATGATGATGATGATGATTGATGATGATGATTGATGATAAAGATGATGAAGATGAATTTTTATTTATTTATTTATTTATCTATCTATTTTTACACAATTTACATTTATTAAAAACAAATACATAGACATTTCTTAAATTAATTTTAAACAATGCGTATGGTTTAAAAAAAATGGCCTTCCCTCATAATTCCCATCATTGGAGAGAATTCCCCCATACCTTCAACATAATCCACACATTGTGACATGGAACTCCACACAAAATCCACACACTCAAAACATATCACTCCACACAATCCACATTTTTGAAGAAGTTACCCCACACAGCCCCACATACTTTGAAGGGGTTATTGCACACACACACACACTCGACACCAGCAAGGTCACGATTTCAAGAAGTTTCGCTTTGCTAGGTGACCTTTCCGTCCTCATTTGGCACCTTGGGTTCATGCAGGTGACAAGCCTCTTGGGGCGAAGGTGATGGTGCTTCGGTTGTAAAATCAGTTTATTATGCTGGACTTGCAACTTGCAGGAGGTCAATGTTGAGAGAGGTTGAGACTCGAGTTGCAGGTTGCATCGGCGGAGTTTATTATATTCAATTTGAAATACTGATGATGTTATTGGTGATAAGGGAATATCAAGGATGAGAGTGATGGCGATAGTAATATCAATAATGATTTATGGACACGTAAAAGGTTGCTGATAAAGACGTTTGTTATAATGATGATGATGGTATAATGACGAGGATGAAGATAATGGTAAAGTTAAAAACTTTTAACAATTTTAATGGTAACATCCACAATAATCATAAAGAATAACTGCATCAACAGTAATTCCACAAAAGCAGAACAACTGTAGCAATAATGATAAAAACAATAATTATAATAATAATGAAAAGGATGTTAAGAATTATGAACTAAGTCAACAAGTGACCGAGTGAGAGAGAGAGAGAAAGAGAGAGAGAGAGAGAGAGAGAGAGAGAGAGAGAGAGAGAGAGAGAGAGAGAGAGAGAGAGAGAGAGAGAGAGAGAGTGAATGAGAATACGACAACTTGTAACATCATCAGACAATATCTGGCTAATACGATTTCAATCTGATACCCAGGGCTCAAATTCCAATGCCCAAGAACACCGTAAATGGGTTATTGTGTTATACGATCTTACAAAGCAGAACATACCCGGGCGATCGAGTTCAGACAGACCCGCGTGCAAGATCGGGCAAATATTTTCAATGTCTGGAGTATCGTACATTCCTCGGTGTGATAGTGGACGTGACTAAGACGCTAATCATTAAAAAAAGAAAAAAAAAAAAGAAGAAAAAGTAACTGAATTAGCTTTGACAATTTTGTTCTTAGTTTAAGGAAAGCACAAACCACCGAGTCAGGTGTATGTTTAACATTCATACTGACAGTAAATATTTGTTGATTATACGACCGTTTGTAAAAGGTGTGAGTTTAATTATAAAATCAAACTGCTTTCGTTATGAAGGTGATAGTTACATTATATTTGGTACATTCCTTGATAAAGTTCAAGGGGGGGATATTATAAAAATGTTTTATATGTTAACGCTATGTATTTGTCTCAGTCCCAAAACTGTCTCATAGTCTGTTTATTGATTCGACCCGATCGTATAATTCAGCCTCGTGTCCTATATTTTTTTTCGCAAACTTCAAGTTCACGCTCGATCTATGTCACTTGTTTTCTTTTTGGTTGATGAATTATACATACACGTAAACAATTATATAAACACAACCAAGCACAAACTCATACACCCACACACATACACGCAGAACCACACGCAGACGCACAAACACACACACACACGCACAAACACAAACACAAACACACACACAAACA
>NC_061851.1:9762132-9767132 GCF_019202785.1 Penaeus chinensis | reverse complement strand
GAGAGAGAGAGAGAGAGAGAGAGAATAGGAGAAAAAAAGAGAGAGAGAGAGAGAGAGAGAGAGAGAGAGAGTGAGAGAATAGGAGAGAAAGAGAGAGAGCGAGAGAGAGAGAGAGAGAGAGAGAGAGAGAGAGAGAGAGAGAGAGAGAGAGAGAGATAGAGTGAGAGTGAGAGAGAGAGAGAGAGAGAGAGTAGAGAGAGAGAGAGAAGAGAGAGAGAGAGAGAGAAAAGGAGAGAAAGAGAGAGAGGGAGAGAAAGAGAGAGAGAGAGAGAGAAGAGAGAGAGAGAGAGAGAGAGAGAGAGAATGGAAAGAGAGAGAGAGAGAGCAGAGAGAGAGAGAGAGGAGAGTAGAGAGAGAAGAGAAGAGAAGACAAGAGAGAGAGAGAGAGAGAGAGAGAATAGAGAGAAAGAGGAAGCGAGAAAAGAAAGAAGAGAGAGAGAGAGAGAAGAGAGGAGGAAGAGAAAAAGAGAGAAAGAGAGAGAGCGAGAGAGAGAGAGAGAGAGAGAATTGGAGGAGAGAGAGAGAGGAGAGAGAGAGAGAGAGAGAGAGAGAAGAAAGAGTGAGAGAGAGAAAGGGAGAGAAAGAAAAAATGGGAGGAGAGAGAGATAGAGCAGAGAAAAGAGAGAGAGAGACGAGAGAGAGAGAAAAAAAAAGAGAAAGAAGAGAGATAAGAAAGTATGTTGTGTGATTTTAGGATGAAAGGGGTTAGAATGTGTTTTATTAAGGGTGTATGGGTGGTTAGAGTAGTAGGGGGTGGTTTGTGTTGGATTGTGGTTGATAGGGGGATGGGTGGGGTGGGGGAGGGTGAGGTGGGAGGGGGGGGGGGGGTTAGGGATATGGGGTAAGTATTGGGGTGGTTGGGGGGGAGGGGGGGGGGTGGGGGGGTGGGTGGGGGGGGGTGGGGGTGGGGGGGGTGGGGGGGGGGGGGGTTGTGTTGTGGGTTGGATTGTTGTGGGAAATGGAGTTGGGTTCGGAGGATATGTTTTAGAAGAATTTTTTAGGGATGTTTGTGATATTAGGTTTGTTATTTGTTTTGTGTGGTTAAACGGGTTGTAGGGATGGTTTATTAAAAGTGTATTAAATCATTTGTATATTAATATTAAAATTTCAATTTATAGTTTTATATGTATTATGGAATTTTATTGTATTTGGTAGTTTATTGTATTGTTTTTTTAGGTTTGTTGTTTTATTATGTTTGGATGATAAACAGATTAGGGGTTGTTTGTTTGTGGTATGTGTCCAAATTAAATAAGTATAATCTTTTATGGTTGGCGAGGATTGAATGTTTAGAGTTAGGTGGTGGGTTGGGGGTGGGTGACTAGGTTGAAAAGTGCACTTTTATTTGATTGAATTGAATGTATATTATTTTAATTATATTACCTGCGTTATTTTAATTTGTGGATTTTGAATATAAGATGTAAAAATTTTTGTGTTTTTTGTAAATGGGGGGTGGGGATGGGGGGGTGGGTTGATGAGTGTGATTTGAATTCGGTTAATTTATTAGTTGAAGTTGGGGTGTGGGGGGGTATGGTTTTGTAATGTGAGTGGCATTTTAGGTTTAATTGGTTTAAATTATACTCAAAGCTAAGATTAGTTTATTATTACCTATTTATATGTATTAATTCTATCTATATATATCATCTCTCAAGATCTCGGCTCTATCGCTCTCTGCGTCTCGAATCTATATCCATCTCGTATCTCATCGATATCCTCAGGAGCTCGTATAGACTGAGATATAAATTATATATTCTCCTCTCCTCTCTCATATATATATCTCTCTCATATCTCTCGCTCTCTCTCTCTCTCATTCGTCCTCTCTTCTCTCCTCTCTCTCTCGCTCTCTGGTCCTCTCTCTCTCAATCATTCAGCTCGCCTTCGCTCTTCTCTCTCGAATAGAGATCGCTCGCTAGCCTTCGATCCTCGAATCTCAAGACTACGAGAAACCTCTCTCCTATCCTCTCTCTCTCAAATCAGCTCTCGCTCTCTCTCTCTCTCTCGCATCTCTCTCCTCTCCGCCTTCTCTCTCTCTCTCCCTCTCTCTCTCTCGCGCTCATCCTACTCTCTCTGTCACTCTCTCTCTCATCTCTCTCCTCTCATCTGTCTCTCTCTCTCACTCCTTCTCTCTCTCCTTCTCTCTCTCTCTCTCTGTCTCTCTCTCTCTCTCTCTCTCTCTCTCTCTCGTCTGCTCTCTCCCTCTCTCACTCTCAATCCTTCTCTCTCTCTCCTCAGTCGCATTACGTCCTCTCCGCTCTCCTCTCACTCATCCTTAGCTCTCTCTCACATCACGTCTCTCTCCTCTCTCTCTCTCTCTCTCTCTCTCGTCGCTCTCTCTCCTTCTCTCTTCTCTCTCTCCCCTCTCCTCTCTCATCTCCTCCCTCGTTCTCTCGCTCTCCTCTCTTCTCTCGGTCTCTCTCATCTCCTTCTTCTCTCTCATCATCGTCTCTCTCATGTCTCTCTCCTCTCCTTTCTCTCTCCTTCTCTCTCTCTTCCTTCCTCTCTCTCTCTCGTCTCTCTCTCCTCAAATCCTTCTCTCTCTCATCACGTCTCTCTCTCATCTCTCTCCAACTCTCGCTCTCATCTCTCTCTCAGCGGTCTCTCTTCTCTCCTGCAAGCTCGCTCTCCTCTCCAAAAAATAAAAAAGAAGAAACAAAGAAACAAAGAAAATAGGAAGAAACAAGCAAATTAAAACCCCGCCCTTCATGTTAAAGGAAACAACGACCAACATATATATATGGACTGTGCAAATCAAATACTTCTGTGTAAATATCCGTATAGAGTTAGCAACCCCCAAATAGATTTTTCACAATCTTCTCACACACACACCCTTAGGGACCAACACGAACAAGACAAATACACACACACACTACACTAAAAAAACACAACATCACAATAAGTCACGAACACCCTAAACACGACGAAAACGACAATACTAACTAACTAAAAATAAAAATAAAAAAAAAATTTTAAGTGGGTGGGGAAGGTGTGGGGTGGTGGGGGTGGCGGTGGGGGAGGAAGGGGGGGTGGGGTGGGGGGGGGGGGTTATAGGGTCTGTAACGGGAACATGGCTAAGCGAAGAGATAAAAAAATAAAAACAAAGCAATTGTTTTCCGGGGGATTCTCCCCCTTACGAAAGAGCGTACAAACACTAAACAAACATAAGAAACCTTTAGTATTGCTACTGGGTAAAAATATGCGTCAGAGAAAAAAAAAATCCATAAATTTGGGTTAAGTCCACAAAGTCATCTAGTTAA
This sequence comes from Penaeus chinensis, assembly GCF_019202785.1. Classification (NCBI taxonomy): domain Eukaryota; kingdom Metazoa; phylum Arthropoda; class Malacostraca; order Decapoda; family Penaeidae; genus Penaeus; species Penaeus chinensis. The sequence continues at coordinate 9,763,881 of NC_061851.1, read as the reverse complement.
GACTTCACATCCGAACATCAGAGGCAGAACCTATGATTTACGAGCGAAGAAAAGACTGAGAGGAGGAAGGTGGGAGAGACTTAGCGAAGGGTTGGGGAGACTAGAGGAAGGAGGGGGGGGGGGAGACTTAGCGTGAGGTGGGGAGACTGAGGAGGGTAGGGGTACGCAATGGGGGGTGCGTAGGTGGGGGTAGTAAGTTCAGGGTAATGAAGGGGGGTGGCTGAGGTTGGGGTAAAAACGGGTAAGGATTTGGTAGGAAGGAGGGGAGGGGTTTAGGGTGGAAAGAAGGGGGAGAGCACAGGTTATATGCCAATTAAAATTTGAAAGAAAAAGGTATCGAAAAATAATGGGTAGATGAGGATGGGGAGGAGATTTGGGTGTGGGGGGGTAGGGTTGTAATTTTTAGGATAAAGGTTTTACCTTGTTGTATGTCTGGGAGGGGGGGGGGGGGGGTTGGGGGGTGAGGATAGTGGAGACGGAAGGAAGAGGATCAGGTCAAAATAAGAGCTTCGGGACAAGAGAAGGAGACCAGAAAAGATAAAATCCGGACAATAAACTACATTTTCCACTAATGAATTAATGAAATAGACTATTCTTATATTCTCAATGAAAGTAATTTTCCAGTCAGTCGAAAAAAAAAAAAAAAAAAAAAAAAAAAAAATAAAAAAAAAAAAAAAAAAAAAATAAAAAAAAAAAAAAAAGACAAAAAAATGCTCGATATTTTACAACAGAAAAAAATTGAATAAAAATCAACTTATTTATCATTTTTTTTTTTTTTTTTTTTTATTTGTTTTTATTCTTTTTTTGTTTTTTTTTTTTTTTTTTTAATTTTAATTTTTTTTTTTTTTTTTTTTTTTTTTTTTTTATTTTTTTTTTTATATTTATTTTTTTTTATATTTTTTTTTTTTTTTTTTTAGTTTTTTTTTTAAAATTACTTGATGTATTTGTTTTTTACATACGTTCCTTTATTTGGGCGGCGCTATCATTATCTATGCTTATCTTAGCTCTAGCTTACAACGTGTTCTTTATTCTTTAATTTATTTATTTAAAAATATTATATAAATAGGGTCTTTCTTACAATACTCAATAAAATTTAAATGATACATAAATATATAACCATAATTCCTATGTCTCTTTCGTCTATCTCTCTCTTTTCTCTCCCTGTCCATCTCTGTTTCCTTCTTTCTTTTACGTTTTCTTGTCTCTTCTCTCTCTTCCTGTATTTCTCTCACTCTCTGTCATTGCCTTTCTTACACATTTTCTCTCTCTCTCTCTCTCTCTCTCTCTCTCTCTCCTTCTCCTCTCCTCCTCTCTCTCATCTCTCGTCGCTCTCTCTCCCCTCTCTCTCTCCTTCTCTCTCTCTTTCTCTCCGCTCTCTGTTTCTCTCTCCTCCCCTTTCTCTCTCTTTCTATTTCTTTAAAACTATTCTCTCTGTCCATCTCATCAACCCTTTATTGCTAAGTTCTCCTGATGAGATTTTCCTCTCTCTCTCTCTCCCCTCTCCCCTCTACTTCTCTCTCGTCGTCTTCTCTCTCTCCCCTCATCTCTCTCTCCCCTCTCTCTCCCCTCTCATCTCTCTCTCCCCTCTTTTCTCACTCATCCACTCCTCTTTTACTCTCGACTTCATCCCATTTTTATTGTCATTATTTTCGTTCCAAGATCCCCTTTTTCCCCATTTCCCCTTGGTACTGCACCATTTTGCAAGCATGATCACTCCCTTGCAACCACTGCTATCAGGAATCTCGTCTG
>NC_061851.1:9732132-9737132 GCF_019202785.1 Penaeus chinensis | reverse complement strand
AGAGGGATGAGAGATGGAGGGAGAGAAGTAATCAGATAGAGAGAGTTAAGAGAGGGAGACAAAGGATAAGATAGAACGAGAGAAGAGATACGGAGGAAGAGAAGAGCTAAGATAAAGACAGAGATAAAGCGAGGGAGAGAAGGAATAATACATAAAGAAGGAGATACAAACTAAGAGAAGGAAAGGGACAAGATGTAGAGAGAGAGGGAGAGGGAGAGAGAGAGAGAAAGAGAGAGAGAGAGAGAGAGGGGGGGAGAGAAAGGGACAAGATGTAGAGAGAGAGGGAGAGGGAGAGAGAGAGAGAAAGAGAGAGAGAGAGAGAGAGAGAGAGAGAGAAAGAGAGAAAGAGAGAAAGAGAGAAAGAGAGAAAGAGAGAAAGAGAGAGAGAGAGAGAGAAAGAGAGAAAGAGAGAAAGAGAGAAAGAGAGAAAGAGAGAGAGAGAGAGAGAAAGAGAGAAAGAGAGAAAGAGAGAGAGAGAGAAAGAGAGAGAGAGAGAGAGAGAGAGAGAGAGAGAGAGAGAGAGAGAGAGAGAGAGAGAGAGTGTGTAGATTCGCGTACATGATTGGAATCCGTAAACTTTTTTCCGCTTTGGATTCTAACCAGTCCTCATCAGCCTTCCTTCTTATCTTTCCCTCTCCTGTGCTTCCATCCGCTGTTCTTAAAAGCATGCATATTCTTATTATATTATACCGTTTTCTTGACTTCTCCCTCTCCTTCTGTCTGTCTTTGTCTCTATTTTCTCTCTCTCTATCTCTGTCATTCCCTTTCTCTTTCTCTCTCTTTCTCTTTATCTCTCTTTCTCTTTCTCTCTCTTTCTCTTTCTCTCTCTCACAAACTCATTGACTCACTCACACACAGCAACATCTCTGTCTCGGTCTCTCTCTGTCTATCTCTCTCTTTCTTATTCTCTCTCCCTTTCTTCTAAAATCTTAATCCCTCCTTCTCTCTCTCTCTCTGTCTTTTATCCTCCTTCGCTTCATCTTTCTCGCCCTCCGCCATCCATCCCTTCCCAGGACACAGAGAAAGACCCTAATGATGTTTTGCCCGTGACCCCGACATTATGACCTCTGACCCCGACACAGTGAACTTTCTCCGGGGAGTCACGACGCAGTTGATGATATCACACGAAGGAGGGAAGGGGAGGGAAGGGAAATGGAGGGAAGGGAAGGGAAGAGAAGGGAAGGGAAGGGGGAAGGGGAAGGGAGGGATGGGGAGGGGAGGGGAGGGGAGGGAAGTGGAGGGAAGGAAAGGGAAGAGATGGGAAGTGGAGGGAAGGGAAGGGAAGTGGAGGAGGGAAGGGAAGGGGAGGGAAGGGCAGGGAAAGATAAGGAAGGGAAGGGAAAGGGAGGGGAGGGAAAGATAGGGAAGGGAGGGGAAGGGAAGGGAAGGAAAAGGGAGGGGAGGGAAAGATAGGGAAGGGAGGGGAAGGGAAGGGAAGGGAAGGGAAGGGGAGGGGGGGAGGGGAGGGGGGGAGGGGAGGGGAGGGGAGGGGAGGGAGAGGAAGGGAAGGGAAGGGGGGAGGGGAGGGGAAGGGAAGGGAAGGGGAGTGGAGGGAAGGGGAGGGGAGGGGAGGGGAGGGAAGAGGAAGGGAAGGGAAGGGGGGAGGGGAGGGGAAGGGAAGGGAAGGGAAGGGGAGTGGAGGGAAGGGGAGGGGTGGGGAGAGGAAGGGAAGGGAAGGGGAGTGGAGGGGAGGGGAGGGAGAGGAAGGGAAGGAAGGGAATCAATGACCCTTCTGGCCTCTTCTACCTTCCCATTTATAATTTTTCTCTTCAGTCTCTCTCTTCCCTTCTTAATACCTGCTAACACCTGCTCCTTTCTCAGTTTTTTCTTGCTTACTCATTCTTCTTTATCTTGTTCCTCATACGCTTTCTCAAATTTCCATTTCTTGTCTTCGTACTTTTCAAAAACCGCATGCACACAAACACCGTATTCATATAAAACGCAATCACTGTATTTCCACAAGAGGAGAGGCTAATAACTAAGAAAAAAATAACATACCTGCATCTCTAATTATCCATCATAAACACCATACTCACCATACATCACATGACACGTTCTACAAACCATAAATCACATGACACGTTCTACAAACCATACAGTTAATACGTGACAAGCAACAAAGGCTACACACCCTATAAAAGTCACTACACACGGAACATACACTGTAACCTACTGACCACACACACACCACACCCGTAAATCCGTGACTTCACCTTTTTTTTTTTTTTTTTTTTTTTTTTTTCAGGGGGGGAGGGGGCGACCACACCCTTGCAGGTCGTGGTGGGATGTTTTTGGAAATGCTGGAAGCTGCCTTATCACATGGGAGGGGATATTATGAATTAGTCTTGTATATGGTTGAGTCATGAATCTGATACATTTTCCTTTTTTTTTTTTTTTTTTTTTTTTTTTTTTTTTCCACTTGCAGGTCAAGACAACAGCCGTTCTTTGTGCTTTTAAAGTGACTTTTCCTGAACGTTTTTGGTATTTTGAGAGGTGCTTATACAAGTCCTGAAATACAGATCTTTGCATATTGGTCTTGTTTGAAGAAAGTTATCAATCAGTGTATTGATGTATCAACACTTTTATAATTACTGCAATGTTACTGTTGCTGCTGCTGCATCATTACCATTGTTATATATATTATTAATGTCTCCATATAGATTACCCACCTGTTTATATATCTTGACGTGAATAAGTATTCATTTCAAAGACATTAGCTTTCTTTTTCTTTTTAGTAATACCACCACATTCTAAGTAATTACCCCCCCCCCCCCACACACACACACACACCGCCACCACTACAAATAACTCACTCTTACAGACAACCCAACACGTGAAATTAATATTAATTTTTCTTTCTTTCTCTCTTTCAGTTTTCTTCATTTCCTTCATTCAAGTGTTAAGCGGATACTCCCGTCCAATCGCCTCGACGATTTAATGAACAATAAGCATTAATCTTTGTGCTATATTGAATAAATCCTAAATCATAGCGGGCAAATTTAATCTATCGTTAACAACAGTAACTCATGATAAGGGATGTACATGAGGAAGAAAAAAATATTTAATGATAAAAAAATTGAGCTTATTATTACGAAAGCTTGATAGATTTGTGTGTTATTTTAAGTTATAGTTCGATGCCTCAGATAAATATGGATGGATGGCTCGATAGATATGAAGATAAACTTGAGTGATTAACCTGGTTTCCGTTTTTTTTTCCTTTATTATGTATACTTGTTTATATATATATATATATACATATATATATAAATTCTAAATTACCTTATATTTTCGACATCCCTCCCCCCCCAAAAAAAAAAAAAAAAAAATTAGCAGAACATAAACATACCTAAAACACACACACACACACACACACACACACACACACACACACACACACACACACACACACACGCACACACACACACACACACACCACCCCCACCCCCGACACACTCATACAATCCCCCCCCCCATCCCCCCGACCCCCCACCCCCAAAACCAAAGCCCCATTAAAAACCCGCTACTGTGAAGAACGATCTTTATCTCTCACGTAATCACGGAGCGCCAGGAATCGCACGTCAAGACAGCCGTAGCGGAGGCAGACGGACGCCGAAGGAAGGCCAAGTAGCAATTAACTTCGCTGAGATTTTTATCGAAGAATTAACATCGACGGAGACCAAGAGCAGAGAGTGTAATTGCTCGCGAGAGGAGACGAGCCGTTCTGGCCATGATTGGTGTGAGGGGAGACCTGGGTAGTTTTATCGATAGTTTTACACAGGTAGGGTTTCTCGTTAAGGGAATGATGATACAGAAGGTGATAAGGAGCATATATGTAAACAGATTCGTAGATTTGTAAAACCATAGCAATATCCGGGTTGTTTTTGAAGTAATCGGTAAGGTTATACGCATGATCCAGCTCGCAAAATGGGCAATTAAAAATACATTGTTTTTTTTCTTAGTATATATGTAAATAAACACATAGATTTGTGAGCCATAGCAATATTCGGGTTATATACGAAAAAAGAGAAAAGAAAAAGATAGAAAAAAACGTCATATGCAGGATCAACTTATGTAGAGGAAACATAATACAACAATGCAAACAATGCAACTGCTCGTGATAGGGAAGACGAGCTGATGTTAAGAGTGATTGGTGTGCGGGGAAAAGAGTCGTTTTTAAAGAGGAAGGACTTCTCGTTAAGGGAATAATGGAACAAAGGCCGATAATCGCCATAAAAGTAAAGAAAATAACATTATTTGTAAGCATCTGTGATATCTCCAGCTTGTGTGTACAGAACTGGGTAAAGTTATTGGAATGATTGATATATGATGTAGAATAAGACAATAAACATAGAATGCAATTGATCAAGAAAAGGCAACTCGACAAAGTGGGCAGCTTTCAGTATATAGGGTTTCTCGTCAAGGGAATAATGGTACAATAGACGATAATGAGCATATGTATATGTAAATAGATATAGAGATTGATAAGCATCTGCGCTATCCGGGTTATATATGTAAACAAGTATATATAAGTGAACGCGTAATAAATATACATCTATAATTAATAAGACAATATACAGATATTGTAATTACTCAAGAAAGGAAAGCAAACTGGTCTTAACATGATACCTGTGTGGCGAAATGGTTAGTTTAAGTAAGTTTCTTGATAAAGGAATATGAAAAGGTTATAATAACACGAGTTATAATGATCATACATCTAAACAAATCACTATATTTATAGATGTAAACTCAAAACACAAAAATACAGGATAAGGTAATCGCTCGTTGAAAAGACAAGCTGATCTTAACAAAATCGGTTTGCTGAATGAAGAAATATTTTTACATAGTGTTTCCTGTTAAAGAAATAATGAAACGGAAGGTTGTAAGAGTAATTGTTAAAAATTATGTATGCAAAGAAATGTACCGACATTAGACGTGGAAGTATTATATATGCAAGGTAATCAGTTATGTCATAAACATAGAATTCATGGAAAAAAACAAAG
>NC_061851.1:9694632-9699632 GCF_019202785.1 Penaeus chinensis | reverse complement strand
GAGGCGGATCATGATACTGATGATGATAGCGAGGAAAAAGTAAAGATGATAATGATGACAGTAATGGTCGTGATAAGGCAGTTACCACAATGATTGCATTGATGATAATGAAATGATAATAGCAATAATGAATGAGGGAAAATTGAAGAGAAGGATAGGCACTGATGAGATATTAAAATTTTGAGATTATCACCATTAGGACAAACGGAAACAAAGAAGTATATGAGAGAAAAAAAACAACACTCATAATAAAGATAACAATGACAATTCTTATCACCATCATGGGATCATCACCATTATGATAAACATAAATAAAGAAATATACGAGTAGAAAAGAGACAATAACAATAACAATCCTTATCAACCCCTAATATTAGATAACAACAACCCAAATTAAAAAAAAAGGGAGAAAAAAAAAAACACGACAGGATCTCTTCCGCCATCCTACCCTCCCCCCACCCCACCCCTTCCCCCACCCTCCTACCCTTCCACCCCACCCCATCCCCTCCCCCCACCCCCCTACCCTCCCACCCCACCCAACACCCTCCCACCCTCCCACCCCACCCCCACCCCCTCCTTACAGTACAAAGAGTCAGCGAAGATTATCCACAGAGATTGAGACGTGTTACTGTCGCAAGCTTTAAGCCTCGGAGGTGTAGACGGAATGTACGCAATTTTACGCATGACTGTACAGATACGCAGAGTCATAGTTCTCTCTTGTTTTGAATCTCTGGAAGCCGCTGATAATTTTATACGTCTTTTGGAAGCTCGTAAAAGATGATTCCTTTGTGATTTTTGTCGTCTTAAAAGCGTTTAATGGCGATGTGTTGGTCTCTGTGGCGTTTCGTTATTGTTTTGGGGTTGTTTGTGTGTTTTTGTTTTTGCCTTTTTGTTTTTGTTTTTGTTTTTGTTGTTTTTATTTCCGTTTCTTGCTTGCTTGTTTGATTACTGTGTGCGTGTGTCCGTGGACGTGCGGGTATGTGTGTGTGTGTGTGTGTGTGTGTGTGTGTGTGTGTGTGTGTGTGTGTGTATGTATGTGTGTGTGTGTGTGTGTGTGTGTGTGTGTGTGTGTGTGTGTGTGTGTGCACGTACGTGTGTGCAGAGTGTGTATGTGTCTATCCATCTTTTTTGCCTGTCTACTTATCTGTATATTCGCTTGTCTGACTCTGTATATGTACGTAGGAAAACACCCCACCTTTTCTAACCTATTCTACATCACTGCACTACAATCATCCCCCTCCCCCCTTCCACTCTTCTCTCTCTCTCTCTCTCTCTCTCTCTCTCTCTCTCTCTCTCTCTCTCTCTCTCTCTCTCTCTTTTAAAGAATATTTGATATGGATCGCTGTGACGTGTCCAAGATGTCACAGATCCTTGTCACGAAAATTCCCCGCCATGTAACCGCGGTGGCTGTTGTACTGTTAACGCTTATCAACGGAATCTCAATCAAAAGCAACACCTACATTTCTTTTCCACTTCCTTTCGTTTCTATTTTATTTTGTTTCGTTTCTTGTAATTACTTACTCCAGACTGTACTTAGTAACTTATCTATATTTCCGATTTGCCCGATCGCTGAGGCCGCCATCTTGTTTTTTTATCGGAGTTTCAGAACGTAATCAAAATTTATATCGAATTTTTAATACGAAAACATATATTACCGGTCGCCAAATTGACTTCCCTTATTTATTGTGGTAATTTTTTTTTTTTTTCACCTGACAATATACTTTTTTTAATGTATTTTCTATGCTTTTTTCCCCCCCCTGTCTTAACATCCGGTGAGAATAACGGGGCGACAACACTAACACTCACGGTGAAAGTAATGTGCAGGTTCAAGTATTGCCTTTGTATCGGAGGTGTTCTGCGTGATTGTTTCTTGTTCGAGCGAAGAGAAGGAAACAAAGAGAGAAGGTGATAAAGAAAGAGATAGCAAAAATAAGAAAAAGTGAAGGAAGGAAAGAAAGAGAGAAGGTGATAAAGAAAGAGATAGAAAAAATAAGAAAAAGTGAAGGAAGGAAAGAAAGAGAGAAGGTGATAAAGAAAGAGATAGAAAAAATAAGAAAAAGTGAAGGAAGGAAACAAAGAGAGAAGGTGATAAAGAAAGAGATAGAAAAAATAAGAAAAAGTGAAGGAAGGAAAGAAAGATATACATGATAAAGAAAGAAAGATATAAAGAGAGAAGGAAGGGAAGAGAGGATAGAGAGAAAGAAAGAAAGAGAGGAGGAATGAAAGGACAAAGAAAAACAACAACATAAAGAATCAGAGGAGGGACGAAAGAATAAAGAAAAAACAAAAAGAAAGAAATTCAGAATATAAGGAAGACAGAAAAAAAAAACAAAGAAAACATAAAGAAAGACCAAAAAAGAAAGGGAATAAGGATGGAAAGATGAAATGAAGGAAGAACGAAGGGAACGGAAAACTAAAGGAAGGATGGAAAATAGAAAAAAAGGAAGAAGAAAAGAGAAAGAAAAAAAGAATATATTAACTTTATATAAAACCTAATAAAGCGAAAGAGACAAACCCCAAAAAGAGGAAACAAACAAGATAACTAGATGATAACAATAACATCAGATCAGTTTGAACATAACAAAAGTTGTATAAGAAAGAGAAAAAAAAAAAAAAAAAATAGATATAAAGACACTGATACAGACAGACAGACAACCAGAGCGTGAAAATGAAAAATTATCAACATTATATCTGCGATCTGTACAGTTATCTTATCAATTACCTTTTGTGATTTATCGATATCTGATAACGTGTTTCGAAAATTACATCCGAGTCGCCCCCCCCCCCCCCCCCAAAAAAAAAAGGGAAAGAAAAAGATTAAAAAAAAAACGAAACTTAAAAAAAAAAAAAAATAAAAAAAATCAATTTGTTTGTCCGAAATTACACAAAGGTAATTTTCGTATCGAGAGCGTGTAAGGCATTGTAGACAAATAATAATGACAATCCGTAGTAAATGTACGATCACATGAAGAGTAAAGGAAGATAGAATCATTAGTGGTTAAAATTTGGATAGAGAGAGAGAGAGAGAGAGAGAGAGAGAGAGAGAGAGAGAGAGAGAGAGAGAGAGAGAGAGAGAAAGAGAGAGAGAGAGAGAGATAGAGATTGAGAGAGAGATAGAGAGAGAGAGAAGGTGGGAGAGAGGGAGAGGAAAATGGGAAGGTCTTTCTCTCTTTCTCTCTTCTTATTCCGTCTTTCTTCCTCTCTCTCTCTCTCTCTCTCTCTCTCTCTCTCTCTCTCTCTTTTCTCTTACTCTCTCTCACTCTCTCTATCTATCTATCTATCTATTTATCTAGCTCTATCTATCTATCTATCTATCTATCTATCTATCTATCTATCTATCTATCTATCTATCTATCTATCTATCTCTCTTTCTGTCTGTCACACACACACACACACACACACACACACACACACACACACACTCATCCACACACACACACACTTTCTCTACAATTGCGTGTGTGTTCTTCCCATTCCCCTCCTTGTCTCTGTGTACGTCTATGTATTTAGCTGTCTCCCCCTCTCCCCCTCTCCCCCTCTCCCTCTTTCTTTCTAATTTCACGGATCTTCAGCAGTTTTAGCTGTGTCAGCACCAGCATGGGCATTAAAAGAATGAGGGAGGGTGAAGGAGACGGGGAGAGAGGGAAAGGGAGAGGGTGAGGGAGAGGGTGAAAAAGAGGGAGAAGCAGAGAAAGAAAGAGAGGGAGAGGGAGAGGGAGAAGGGGAGGGAGAAGGAGAGGGTGAGGGAGATGGAGAGGGAGAGGTTGAGGGAGTGGGAGAGGTTGAGGGAGAGGGAGGAGGAGAGGGAGAGGTTGAAGGAGATGGAGAGACAGAGGAAGAGGGAGAGGGAGAGGGAGATAGAGAGGGAGAGCGAGAGGGAGAGGGAGAGTGAGAGGGAGAGGGAGAGGGTGAGGAAGGGGAAGAGGAAGGGGAAGAGGAAAAGGAAGAGGAAGAGAAAGATAAAGAGAGAGAGAGAGAGAGAGAGAGAGAGAGAGAGAGAGAGAGAGAGAGAGAGAGAGAGAGAGAGAGAGAAAGAGAAAGAGGGAGAGGGAGACAGGAAGGTGAAGTACAAGAGGATAAAAAACCGAGAAAGGCGCCAGGGAGAGGCTGCGAGGGACTGCGCAGGGAGGAGGTCCAGCCAGCCCCTTCCCCCCACCCCACCCATCCCTTGCCCCCCCAACCCCGACCCTACACCCCACCCCCGGGACTGGTCAGACCTGTTTTTGACATCGCAAAATGACCCTCTCCGCTGTCCCCTCCCCCCCCCCCCCCCCCTAACCTTCTTTATCGCTTGACCCCACCCTGACCCCATCACCGTGCTTTGGTCATCACTTCCTTTCTTATCTCTTCCTTCCTTTTCCCTTATCTCAAATGTTCTTTGACCCCCCCCCCCTCCACCCCACCCTCCGATCTACTTTCTTCCTGTTCACTTTTCTCTAACTTCTGTGTCCTTACTTTCTCCTCTTCATTTTCTACATTTCTTAATTATTTCGTTCATTGTTCTCTCTCTATCAGTGATTATATTAATGATGGTGATGATAATACTGATAATGATATAAAAAAAAGAAAGGTAATAATGATATCAATAAAACACTATTATCATTAAATTATGATAGTGACAATATTGATCATATTAATAATGGTGATGGTGATATAAAAAAACATAATATTACTATGAATATTATTGGATTATAATAGTAGTAATAACAGTAATATTAGTAACCATAAGAATAATAGGAAATAATTTTACTAATAATTTTACTAATATCAAATATTGCTATTTTTATATGGATATTGACAATAGTGTTGTTAACTGTCATAGGTATACTTACAGTAATGATGATAACACTAATGGCAACAGTGATTATAATAATGATATTAATAGACTGATATTAAAAGTGGAAATGATAACCATAGTTATAGAAATGATAATGATGATGATAATGAGGATAATACAGATACTAATAACAATGGTAATGACAAAAGCATGAGTGATTAGC
>NC_061851.1:9662132-9664632 GCF_019202785.1 Penaeus chinensis | reverse complement strand
TCCCAAGGTATACTAAAAAAAGCTTTCGGACCTCTCTCTCTCTCTCACTCACACACACACACACACACACACACACACACACATACACACACATACACACACACACACACACACACATTCCTAAGGTATACTTGTGGTGGTTGTTTTCCTGCCTTCTTTCTTGTCGTATATGCGCACATAGATGTAACCCAAAGGCAAATATTGAAGTAATGAATCTCTGTACATGTATGGTTGAGCTGACATACCACGTATCATGTTGCATATTTCATTCTTCTCACGCATCGCTGATTGGACACACGAAAGTAATTTGCTTCATGAAACAACTCTGTACGTACCTTGCTTCGAGATCCCTTCTTGCAACATACTAGAGTTGACAAAGTTGCAAGCCCGTCGTACTATCAGTAGAACTCTTTATTCAGAATTATCACCATGACATGTGGCAGGTTTGCGTGGTCTTGACAAGGTGTCATGGTACCAGCATCGCCTCGTGGACCATACATGGCGAGAGAAACTGGACGCGCTGTAGTAGAGGGGACTGGCATATTGCAATAATGATGGCTACAAAAGCAGGTTCCTTATATGTTGCTTGGGAGCTATGTGGTTTCCATACCAGTACCAGTGGCCTCAAGAGCTAAAAGTACCTCGCGTCGGTAGGGGGCACTGTAGGTCCCCTAGGAGAGTCGTTCTAAGGTGCCTGCTTGTTTCGCGAGTTTGCCACCGGGTGTAGTCAAGGTGCTCGGTTCGGTGATTCGCAAGGTACTTTGTATTTTGAACATGGGATGGGTGAAACAAAGTTGAATTCTTGAATGCTGATGTCAAGCAGATAAAGAATAAGAGAAAAGAGGGTGAGATAAAGGATATTTAAAGCGGAGAGAGAGAGAGAAAGAAAGAAAGAAAGAAAGGGAAAAATAAACAAAGAAAGAGAAAAGTAAAGAAAGAAAGAGAAAAAGAGTGAAAGAGTAAGAGAAAGAAAGAAAGAAACAGAGGCAGAGAGAGACAGATCACAAGCAAGAGAATGAGAGAAGGAGAGAAGGAGGAACAGAGAGAGAGAGAGAGAGAGAGAGAGAGAGAGAGAGAGAGGGAGAGAGAGAGAGAGAGAGAGAGAGAGAGAGAGAGAGAGAGAGAGAGAGAGTAAAAAATAAATAACAAGCTTAAGAGAGAAAGGGAGTAACACACCAGATCAGCAGGGAAGCAAGTCATACGTATCGAGGTGGGGGTGATTTATGCTCATTAAAATCCCCTAATGAATCGATAGCCCCCTCTAGTACTTGCTCCTGATACTTGCCAATTAACACAATAAATTGATTATTAAAATTCATCATCCGTATGTCATAAAACACAAATACTTCTTGAACGAGCATTACAGCTGCTGCTTTTACATAAGGATTATATTTTTAATGATTAGCTACTTGCTTATTAGTTGCATGATTACTGTTAATTACACTGATCAGAATGCTCATCACTATTTTTATTACACGTCAGATCATATTGATGCAAGGTTTTCTATTTTTAATCATCTGTTTGCTGGTCTGATTAAGTCTTTTATTTATTTATTCATTAACAATTTATCAATTTTATTGGCCAGCAAGATTTATAATCTGATAAGGGATTAAAAAGGAGGAGGAAGAGAAAGAGAGAGAAGAGAAAATAATAATAAAGGGAAGCAGAATGGAGAAGCACTAAAGTATCAGACACAAATTATGGCCTCGAATGGCGATCAAATATTACCCATTATGTCATTACTCACCCTCATACAAACACACACCGACAGATACAAACACACGCACACACATATACACATAAGCGCGCTCTCTCTCTCTCTCTCTCTCTCTCTCTCTCTCTCTCTCTCTTTATATATATATATATATATATATATATATATATATATATATATATATCCCTCTCTCTCTCTCTCTCTCTCTCTCTCTCTCTCTCTCTCTCTCTCTCTATATATATATATATATATATATATAATATCCCTCTCTCTCCTCTCTCTCTCTCTCTCTCACACACACACACACACACACACACACACACACACACACACACACACACACACACACACACACACACTCACACACACACACACACACACACACACACACACACACACACACACACACACACACACACACACATTCCACTCGCAACGCACTTATTGAAAATTCACTTCCCTCCTCTCTAACGTACTCTTACGGTAAACACATCCCCGTGTTACATTACATCCTCCTCGAGATGCGTCAGCCCATACGTACACCGAAGTACATACACCAATATATTACATTTACATATTATGCTAATTAGCGGCGACCTTTTGAACACAGCTGATCGTCTTCGTCCCACAGCACAGTGCCTTACGTACTTATGTTAATGAGGGTCATCGTCCATAAAGGTTACTTATAAAAGTAGGTGTTACTGAGTCGTTTCATTTGACGGTGTGTGTAAGGTTGTGTTTTTGTTCGTGTCGGGTTGGAAGCAGCAAGTAAGAAGAAAAATAATG
>NC_061851.1:9622743-9627743 GCF_019202785.1 Penaeus chinensis | reverse complement strand
TGGTTTCTTTGACGATTTTGTTTTGTGTATGAAGGGGTTGCAGTATTGAAAAGTTTGTTGCAAAGTGGTTTCTTTGACGCTTTTGTTTTGTGTATGAAGTGGTTGCAGGATTGAAAAGTTTGTTGCAAAGTGGTTTCTTTGACGCTTTTGTTTTGTGTATGAAGTGGTTGCAGGATTGAAAAGTTTGTTGCAAAGTGGTTTCTTTGACGCTTTTGTTTTGTGTATGAAGTGGTTGCAGGATTGAAAAGTTTGTTGCAAAGTGGTTTCTTTGACGCTTTTGTTTTGTGTATGAAGGGGTTGCAGGATTGAAAAGTTTGTTGCAAAGTGGTTTCTTTGACGATTTTGTTTTGTGTATGAAGTGGTTGCAGGATTGAAAAGTTTGTTGCAAAGTGGTTTCTTTGACGATTTTGTTTTGTGTATGAAGTGGTTGCAGGATTGAAAAGTTTGTTGCAAAGTGGTTTCTTTGACGATTTTGTTTTGTGTATGAAGTGGTTGCAGGATTGAAAAGTTTGTTGCAAAGTGGTTTCTTTGACGATTTTGTTTTGTGTATGAAGGGGTTGCAGGATTGAAAAGTTTGTTGCAAAGTGGTTTCTTTGACGATTTTGTTTTGTGTATGAAGGGGTTGCAGGATTGAAAAGTTTGTTGCAAAGTGGTTTCTTTGACGATTTTGTTTTGTGTATGAAGTGGTTGCAGGATTGAAAAGTTTGTTGCAAAGTGGTTTCTTTGACGATTTTGTTTTGTGTATGAAGGGGTTGCAGGATTGAAAAGTTTGTTGCAAAGTGGTTTCTTTGACGATTTTGTTTTGTGTATGAAGTGGTTGCAGGATTGAAAAGTTTGTTGCAAAGTGGTTTCTTTGACGATTTTGTTTAGTGTATGAAGTGGTTGCAGGATTGAAAAGTTTGTTGCAAAGTGGTTTCTTTGACGATGTTGTCTTGTGTATGAAGGGGTTGCAGGATTGAAAAGTTTGTTGCAAACTGGTTTCTTTGACGATTTTGTTTTGTGTATGAAGGGGTTGCAGGATTGAAAAGTTTGTTGCAAAGTGGTTTCTTTGACGATTTTGTTTTGTGTATGAAGTGGTTGCAGGATTGAAAAGTTTGTTGCAAAGTGGTTTCTTTGACGATTTTGTTTTGTGTATGAAGGGGTTGCAGGATTGAAAAGTTTGTTGCAAAGTGGTTTCTTTGACGCTTTTGTTTTGTGTATGAAGTGGTTGCAGGATTGAAAAGTTTGTTGCAAAGTGGTTTCTTTGACGCTTTTGTTTTGTGTAGGAAGTGGTTGCAGGATTGAAAAGTTTGTTGCAAAGTGGTTTCTTTGACGCTTTTGTTTTGTGTATGAAGTGGTTGCAGGATTGAAAAGTTTGTTGCAAAGTGGTTTCTTTGACGCTTTTGTTTTGTGTATGAAGTGGTTGCAGGATTGAAAAGTTTGTTGCAAAGTGGTTTCTTTGACGATTTTGTTTTGTGTATGAAGTGGTTGCAGGATTGAAAAGTTTGTTGCAAAGTGGTTTCTTTGACGATTTTGTTTTGTGTATGAAGGGGTTGCAGGATTGAAAAGTGGTTTCTTTGGCGATTTTGTTTGTCCTCTGTTGCATTTCATTAATTACTTTATCAATATTACTTTTCTCATTTCTATTCGTTTTATTTGTAATTACACTTCATTATCTTTATTATTGTGTGTTATTATTGTTATTATCATCTATTTTATTATTTATATTTTTGTTATTATTATTATTATTATTATTATTGTTATTATTGTTATTATCATCTATTTTATTATTTATATTATTGTTATTATTATTATTATTATTATTATTATTATTATTATTATTATTATTATTATTATTATTATTATTATTACTATTATTATCATTATTATTATTATTATTATTATTATCGTCATCATCATCATCATCATCATCATCATCATCATCATCATCATCATCATCATCATCATCATCATCATCATCATCATCATCATCATTATTGTTAATATTATTATTAGGATTTTTATCATCATCATCATTATCATTATTATTATTATTATTATTATTATTATTATTATTATTATTATCATTATTATTGTTATTATTATTAGGATTTTTATCATCATCATTATTATGATTTTTATCATCATCATCATTATTATTATTATTATCGTTATTATTATTGTTGTTGTTGTTGTTGTTGTAATTAATATTGTTAGTATGAACTGTAATCATTATCATTATTATTATTGTTATTATTAACATTGTTATCATAATTGGTATCATTATCATTATTCGTTATTATTATTGTTGTTGTTATTACTATTATAATCATTATCATTATCATCACCATCATAAATTTCTACTGTTATTATCATCATCATTATTTTTATTATTTCTATCATAACTATCTTTATAATTATGCTATTTTAACATCATTATTATAATTATGTTATTTTAACATCATTATCATAATTATTATTATCATTATTATCATAATTATCATTGTCACCATGATTATTATTATCATTATTGTTATTATTTTTATTATTATTGTTGTTGTTGTTGTTGTTATTATTTGTATCATTATTATCACTGTAGTGATTATGATTATTGTTATTATTAATATCATCATTATCATTGTTATTACAATAATTATTGCTATTTATATAATTATTATCATTATCTTTTTAGTTGTTGTTATTATTATTGTAATTATGATTCTCATTACCATAATTCCTGCTATTATCATCATCATCATTGTTAACATTATAACTATTATCACTATGATTATGATTACTATGATTATTAGTATTATTATTATTTTTTTTATTTATTTTTTTTTTTTTTTTACTTTTTCCACTTATATTGCCTATTATAGTACTGTTATTGTTGCTGTTATTGTTATAGATGTTATCAATATTGTTACAAATACCTCCATATTTCTTTTACACCATTTAAATTAGACTACTGACGGCTGAAATAAAAAAAAAATATGTATAACAATCAGAAGAACACCCCCCCCCCGCCCCCCCCCTTCCCTCCACTTATCTGAAAACGTATTCTCAGATGGATTCGAGTGTCAAATATCCACATAAAGATATGCAGGCTCAACATACAGATAATACATGTTGCTTGCTGAGGTCAGGCACGTTTAGCAGAGGAGTACAGAGGCTTGAGATACAGAGTGCTTGCTTGCCTAATGTTATCTCGTTAAAGGTACAGATCTTCGTTGTGGAAGGAGGTTGTGGGGGGGGGGGGGGGAGAAGAAAGAGGAGAAGGAGGTGGGAAGAGGGAGGAAGGGGGAAGGTGGAGGGGGGGTGGGGGATAGGAGGGAGGGGAGAAGGAAGGGGAAAGGTGGAGGGGGTGGGTTTTTTTTGTGAGGGGGGAAGGAAGGGGAAAGGTGGAGTGGGTTGGGGGATGGGGGGAGGGGAGATGGAAGGGGAGGTGGTGAAGGGGTTGGGGGTTGGGGGGAGGGGAGAAGGAAGGGGAAACGTGGAGGGGATGGGGGTTGGGAGGGAGGGGAGAAGGAAGGGGAGGTGGCGGAGGAAAGGGGGAGATGGAACAGGAGGAGGCGGAAAAAGATAAGAAGGGGGAAGGTAGAGAAGGAAGCGGGGAGGTGGAAGAGAAAGGGAAGAGGAGAAGGAAGGGGGAAGAGAAAAGAGGAATAGGAAGACAGGAAGGAAGAGAGAAGAAAGTGGAGGAAGAAAATGAAAGACGAAGGACGGTAGAAGGAGTAGGAGGGGAAACGGAGATAGGGGGGGGGAGGGGGAGGAGGTGGAGGAAAAGGGGGTTAGAGGGAAGAGAAGGAGGAGAAAGGAAGAAGGAGAGAAAAGGTGGAGAATAATGATGAAAGAGGAAGGACAGTAGAAGGGTGATTGAGATGGGGGATGATAGGGGAAACAGTGGTGGGGGGGAGGGGAGGGGGGAGAAGGAGTTGGAAAGAGGGAGAGGGGAAAGGACGAGGGGAAAAATAGATGGAAGGAGGAAGATGGACAAGGAAGGGAGTAATAGAGATAGAGGGGAGAAGGAAGAGGAGGGGAGGGAGGCAAGGGGGAGAAAGAGAGAGAAGAAGGAGCAAAAGGAAGAAGGGGAGAAGAAGCAAGATGAGGAGGAAAAACAAAAGCAAAGAAGGGAAAAGAAAGAGGAAGAGGAAGAGAAAGAGGGAGGAAGAAAGAGACAGAAAGGAGAGGACGATAAAAGAGGAATGAAGTGAAAAGAAAGAGCAGGAGAGAGGATCAAAGAGGAATTGGAAGATGGGGAGAAGAAAAGGACGTGAGGAGGAAAAGGGAAAGGGAAAGGAAAGAAGAGAGAGAATTAGAGAGAACAAAAGTGAGGAATTAAAAGTGAAACAAGGAGGAAGAGCAAAGGAAAAAGAGAAAGAGGAGAATAGGCAAGGTAGAAGAGGAGGAAAAACTGAGGAAGAAGAATAAGAAATAGGAGGAGGAGAAATAGAGCAAGAAGCAGGAATGGGGGAAAGGGGATAAAGAGAGATGGGATAAAGAGACGATGAGAGAAAAATTATAAATAAAGTAAAAGGAACTGCAATAGAAAGAAGAATAGATAAAAAAAGAAGAGGGAAAAACAAAAAAAAGAAGCAGAATAAGAAAAAAAAAAGACGAGATGGAAAAGGAAGAGGAACAATGAATACAAAAAAAAAAAAAAAAAAAAAAAAACTGAGGTGTATTAAGAAGGAAAAGCGCTCGGAAGATCGTATAAGTTTTGAAACTCGTCAGGCGATATCTGCTTGGGGAATATTATTTAGGTTTGATCTCTCTCTCTCTCTCTCTATCTATCTATCTATCTATCTATCTATCTATCCATCTATCTATCTATCTATCTATCTATCTATCCATCTATCTATCTCTCTATCTATCTATCTATCGAGCGATCTATCTATCCATCTATCTATCTATCTATCTATCTATCTATCTATCCATCTATCTATCTCTCTATCTATCTATCTATCGAGCGATCTATCTATCTACCTATCTATCTATCTATATATGTATATGAATGCATG
>NC_061851.1:9590243-9595243 GCF_019202785.1 Penaeus chinensis | reverse complement strand
GTGTGTGTGTGTGTGTGTGTGTGTGTGTGTGTGTGTGTGTGTGTATTTGTGTGTGTATGTTTTTTTTTTTTTTTTTTTTTTTTTTTTTTTTTTTTTTTTTTTTTTTTTTTGTATTCATCATTCAGCTTTCAGCTCTCTTCTCCTTCTCTCTACCATCCTTATTTTCCCTTCACCTGTTCTCCATCCACTTTTCACGCCCTTCCACCTGGTGTTCCTGTTCCTTTTTTTTTGCTTTCATTTACTGGCTGGAAATTAAGTGATGTTGCTTAAACGTTGAAAGTGTAATTACTCTTTAAAGTTTTCATGATTCTTTCACCCTGTCATCCTTCAATAAACTTTAAGAAGGTCATCTTATTTATTAAATGGTTGTAGTTACCTTGGGTCTATATAATGCGTGGTATTCATGTATTATAATAAACTATATCACATAGAAAGCTGGTATACTAATAGCCTACCTGAGTAATTCTTAATATCGACACAATATACTCAATAATGTTAATCATCAAAATATTACCTTTAAAATATGACAAAAAAAAAAAAAAATGACATACACAATATCAACTTAATAGAAAGAAAGAGACATCATAAACCAGAAAAAAAAGAGAAAATAGGGATAAAAAGAGAAACAGAGAAAGAGAAAAAGAAAAGGGAGAGAGCAAAAGACGTAAACATCATTTTCTCCCCAACTCTTAAAATTCCAAAGTTTCGCTCATTGAAGACGAAATATGAAAACAAAAAGAGGAAGTTACTGAGTAATTATCTAATTTCGTTCAACGCTTGGCTGGACTGGATCAAACATACGTCAAAGATTTTCTACTAATTAAAATAGTCAAGGTTGGCTGCCTACTAAAAGGAGTTTCTCACCTGCATTTAGTAGTGTGGCGTATTTTTTTTTTTTTTTTTTTTTTTCATTATGTTCGAAAAGCCAAAGGATTTTCTTTAGTTTATGTTTGGTGGGAGAAATGTATTAGAATCTTGAGTTGGTGTTGTTACTCTCCTTATGACTATCATCATCATTATCATTATCATTATCATTATCATTATCTTTATCTTTATCTTTATCTTTATCTTTATCATTATCATTATCATTAGCATTAGCATTAGCATTAGCATTAGCATTAGCATTATCATCATCATTATCATTACCATTATCATCATCATTATCATTATCATCATTATTATCATTATCATTATCATTATCATTATCATCATCATCATCATCATCATCATCATCATCATCATCATTCTCATCGTTGTTAGTAGTACCATTATCGTAATAAGATCAGGAGGGGTAATGTCTATGATCATCGACATCAATATTATTATCTTTTTTATTATCATCATTGTTATTTTCATTTTTATTATAGCTATCATTATTATTTTTATTATCACTGCCAACATTAAAATAATGTTTACCATTATCATTGCTGTTATTATTATTAGTTACATAATTATCCTGCTACCATAATCACCACTAATATCATTTTAATTATTAATAACATCATTGTTACCAAATTTTTTGTAATTTTCACTGACAGCATAAGGATTAATGCTATTATAGTTACCATATCTATCATTATACGTCTACTACTAGTCGCAATAGCATTATAGTAGCATTATAGTAGAAGTATTCGCATTAATATTATTGCTATAGATATGATAAATATCCTTATCATCATTCTTAGAAACAAAAAACACACTATCATCACTACTACAGCGACTACAGTTATCATACTCAATTCATCATCTTTATAAGGTTCATTATCCCCATCAGTATGAATATCATCATCACAAAATCATGCGAAGATCAACCGAAACTGATAATAAATCAAATCAGCCGATCATAATCTTTATTACCCCCCCCCCCCCTACTTACGATAAAAAGGGAGTCATTTTTCAAAAGTTACTTCAACAAAATAGACTTACATAACGTGCAATTTGACAAGATATTTTTTCCCGACTCCCCTACCACACCCCCCCCCCCTCCTCCTAAGAAAAAAAAAAAAAAGAAAAAGAAAGAAAAGAAAAACACTGGAACAACCTTTTTTTATCCGAAATTCCTGAAGATTAATGCTTAATTTCATATTGTTTCGTCTGGGTGCAATTACTCACGATCTTTCACTACAAATTGCACATATATTGAGACCAAAATGTAAAAAAAAAAAAGTGGAAAAAGAAAACATCAAACCATTAATTCTCTAAAAAGTAATTCGTTAATCCTATAATTTGCTTCTCTTGGCGAGGAAAGAAAAAAAAAAAGGAAAAAGAAAAAAAGAAAAAAAGCCATTTTTCTTTTCTGGGGAGAATATTTCCTTATTGGTTTCTGTTACATTGAATATTTCCCTAATAATTTTATTCTTGTTGAAAAAGTAACTCAAATGAACATGTTACCTATGCCCTCACTGATGTGCTTTCAGCGTCTTTCACTCCAACTTTCTCACTTGCATATATATGTGTGTGTGTGCGTGTGTGTGTATGTATATATATATATATATATATATATATATATATATATATATATATATATATATATACATATATATAGATATATGTATATGTATATATATATCTATATATATGTACATATATATATATATATATATATATATATATATATATGTATATATATATATATATATATATATATATATATATATATATATATTTATATTATATATATGTACATATATATATAAATATAAATGTGTGTGTGTGTATATATATATATATATATATATATATATATATATATATATATATATATGTATATATATATATATATATATATATATATATATATAATGTATATATAATATATATATATATATATATATATATATATATATATGTGTGTGTGTGTGTGTGTGTGTGTGTGTGTGTGTGTGTGTGTGTGTGTGTGTGTGTGTGTGCATAAAGTGAGAGAGAGAGAGAGAGAGAGAGAGAGAGAGAGAGAGAGAGAAAGAGAGACAGACAGAGAGATAGATAGGAAGGAGTTTAGACAGATAAAGATTGATAGATAGATACATAGACAGATAGATAGACAGATAGACAGACAGACAGATAGATAGATAGAGAGATAGATAGATAGACAGACAAACAGATACATAGATAGATAGGCAGGTAGCCAGAAAGACAGATAGATAGGACGGTATATAGATAGATCTACAGATAGATAGGTATATAGATAGATAGATAGATACTCATTAGCACCTACACGTCAGACGTTGATCCTAATCTTGCTTTATAACAAACAACAAAAATAAGATGAAAGTAGGGAGGAAGAGGAGGAAAAGCGGAACAGGATTTTGAGAGAGAGAGAGAGAGAGAGAGAGAGAGAGAGAGAGAGAGAGAGAGAGAGAGAGAGAGAGAGAGAGAGAGAGAGAGAGAGAGAGAGAGAGAAAGGAGAGAGAGAGAGAGAGAGAGAGAGAGAGAGAGAGAGAGAGAGAGAGAGAGAGAGAGAGAGAGAGAGAGAGAGAGAGAGAGGCAGGCAGACAGACAGATAGACAGAAACAGACAAATGGACAGACAGACACGAAACAGATAGATAAATAGAGATAGATACAGAGATAGACAGATGACTAGACAGATCGTGAGAGCGAAAGAGAGCAAGAAGGGAATAGGAGAAAGAGGACATAGAAACAAATAAGAAAGACGGAAAGAGAAAGAGAAATGAAACGAAAAAATGACAGAAAGATAAAAACAAACGAAAGAAACACACAAAGAGAGAAAGAAAGGAAACAAAAAAATAAAATACAAAAGAAAAAGAGAAAGAGAATGAAAGAAAGACACGGAAGAAAAGGAGAGAGCAAACGAAAAAAAGACACAAAAGAGAAAGAAAAGAAAACGAAAGAAAGAGAGGGAAGAGACAGAGGGGGAAAACGAAAGAAAGAGAGAGAAAACGAAAGAAAGAGAGAGAAAACGAAAGAAAGAGAGGGAAGGGGGTGGGGGGAGGGGAACGAATAGGCTCGAGTGAGGTGGAGGGAGGTAGGGGGGCGGGTTGGGGGGGGGGGTGGGGGGGTAGTCCCTACTTTCACCATCCCTCAGTGTTATCTAATTATCGTCCAACATCTCCCTAATTACCGGAGATTATCTGAGGTATGAATCAAAGGCCAATTACCCGCTTGTAGGAGTAAAACGGGACGGCCATCTTGCGCCCAGGGGATCGCACACGCGTCCATGGGCCTTGCGTCTCGCCTTGCCTTCGAGTTTATTTATTTTTTGGGGTTTTTTTTTTCGACCTTTTTTTTTTGGGGGGGGGGGCGGGGAGTAGGGGGGTATTTCTATTTGTTAAATTTTTCGCCTTGCCTTCGAGTTTATTTATTTTTGGGTTTTTTTTTTCGACCTTTTTTTTTGGGGGGGGGTAGGGGAGTAGGGGGGGGGTATTTCTATTTGTTTAATTTTTTCCCCTTTTTTTTGCTCGTTTTTTTGTATATTTTTGTTTCTTTCTTTCTTTGTTGTTTTTTTCTGAATATTTTTCTTATTTTTGTCTGATTTTTTTTTTTTTGTCTGGTTTTGTATTTGTTTTATTGCTCCTCTTTTGTCTGATTTTTATTTGTATTATTATTTTTTTTTTTCTTGTTGTCGTATTTTTCCTTCCTTTTTTTTTTTTTTTTTTCATTTGTCTGATTTTTTTGATTTTTTGTTTTACTTTTTTTTGTTGCTCTTTTTTCCTCTATTTATCTATTTATTTACTTTGAATGTCTCTTTTCTCTTTGTTTTGCTTATTCTTTGTTTTTGATCATTTGGATTTTGAGTTTTTAACACTCCATTTTTTAAATAGTTTTGTGTTATTGGTCCTGTGTTTTCATTATCATTTTTATCATCCTCCTATCATTATATTCCTCACTATCCTCTTCACTATCATTATAATCCTCACTATCATCCTCACTATTGTCCTCACTGTCATTATTATTGTTTTTTTGTTTTGTTGTTCTTGTCTTTATTATCGTGATTATCATTTGCATCACTATTGTTATTGTTAATTATCATATATATTTTTC
>NC_061851.1:9570243-9572743 GCF_019202785.1 Penaeus chinensis | reverse complement strand
ATTAAAACATGTAACCAACATTATTGAGCCTACAAATTCCTGTGGAATGAAGAAGTTGCAAATTGCAGTAACGCCATTATGTATAGCACCATACTATCACGTGTAAAGTTATCACTATCACAATACTTTATGGCGCCCTCCTCCATTCTTTCGTCACGACAATCACTGTCTATCTTGTACACTCTCCCCTCTCCCCCGCCGCTTCACCATTCATCTCCCCCCCCCCCCCACAGTTGTTTTTTCACCCTCACTATCAGAAATCCCATCACTATCAAGCAAGCACCATACCCAGCGAACTCATTACGCTCTCGATATCACAGTCTATCTGCCCCCCCCCCCTCTCTCTCCTTATCGGTCTACCATCCCCCTTCTCCCCCCATCTCTCTCTTCACCATCCGTC
Source organism: Penaeus chinensis (assembly GCF_019202785.1). Taxonomy (NCBI): domain Eukaryota; kingdom Metazoa; phylum Arthropoda; class Malacostraca; order Decapoda; family Penaeidae; genus Penaeus; species Penaeus chinensis. The sequence continues at coordinate 9,572,343 of NC_061851.1, read as the reverse complement.
ACTATCAGAAATCCCTTCGCTATCAAGCAGGCACCATACCCAGCGAACCCATTGCGCTCTCGATATCACAATCTACCTACCTCCTCCCCTCCCCTCCACCCTCCTCATCTTTCTCTTCACCATCCCTCACCATCAAAGGTCCCTTCACTATCAAGCAGGCACCATACCCAGCGAAGCCATTGCGCTCTCGATATCAGATCCTAAGCCAGAGTTATGAAGGCATTACACCGTCGATCGAGCTAAGGCAGCTGTTATCTCTCTGTACATTACAGGTAGGAGGGGTGATAACACCTCCCCCCCCCCCCCCCTTGCTCGTGCGGGTATGGTGGTGCGTTATCTCTGTCTGTGATTTTTCTTTTCTTTGTTGTGGTTTGTGAGGCGGTATTTTGGTTTTTAGTTTATGGGTATTTTGTTTGTTTGTTTTTGTCTTATTTTTTGTCTTATTTTTTTTTTGGGGGGGGGGCATTTTTTCGGGGGGGGGGGGGTCGAGCTGTTCATTTTTTTTTTTTCCTTGAATTTTAGTTTATGTATTCTCTTTCTTTCATTCTCTCTCTCTCTCTCTCTCTTTCTCTCTCTCTCTCTCTCTCTCTCTCCCTCTTTCACTCTCTCTCTCCTTCACCCTACCTATCTATCAGTTCATCTTTCTATCTATCTATCCCCCCTCCTTAACCCCCTACCACCTCCCCCACCCCCTCCTCCCCACCTTCCCCCCCCCCCACACACAAACACCCCCACCCCCAACCCCAACCTCTCAAAGCCGCAATACAAGAACCGCACTCAGTGAAAGCTTAATGCCCGCTATTTCTCGATAAGGCGGCCGATAGACCGATAAGGCACACTCTCGATCGCCGCTTTTCTCAGCTGACGTGCATTGATCGTAAGGCATAAGGAACGGCCGTAGAACTCGGAACTGGGGCTCAATGCCGATGCTCAGAGCCAATCAGAACCTCGCTTTGGATGCCGACGTGCGTTTTGATTGGTCAAGTCGATGACGAGGGATCATGAGGTTAAAGGCTCGCTGATAAGGTTGGTGGCGAAGGGTGGAGGAGATGGAGGATGGAAGGTGGAAGAAGGATGAAGGAGAAAGAAGAAATCAAGAGAAGAAGAAGAAGAGGGAGAGAGAGAGAAGGAGAAGAAGAAGAGAGAGAGAGAAAAGAAAGAAGAATAAGAAAAAAGCAGAAGAAGAAGAGATAAATAACCGAGAAGAAGAGAGAGAGAGAGAAAAAAAGAGAAGAATATATAGAGAAAAAAGAAGAAGAATATATAGAGAAAAAAGAAGAAGAAGAGAAAGAAGAAAAAAAAGAGAAGAAGAGAGAGAGATAAAAAATAATAAAATAGATAATAAAAGGAGAGGAGAGAGAAACAATAAAGAGGAAATGAAGAGCTCAAAAGGATGGTGAATGGAATATGAACGTAATAAAACTGTGAAAGAGAGGAAACAAGATTAGACGAGAATAAAAGAGTGCGAAAGAATAGAATAAAAGAAAAGACACAGATGAGAATGAACAAAGGACGAACGAGGGAAATAAAAGGATGATAAAGAAATAAATGGGAATAGGGAAATGTACTTATGTTCTAATTTGTTATACTATGCGTTTCATATTTTTCTTAAGTGTGTTCTCAGATTTCCCGGTTATATAATTTTTTTTTTCCTTTTACCATTTCCCTCATTTTCGAAATTGTACTGTATTCTAAATGTTCTTTCTTGCTTTAACTTTTCCTTTTCACTTCTCTTTTCTTCTCCTTTTCACTTCTCTTTTCTTCTCCTTTTCTTTCTTGTTGTCTTGTTTTCCTTGTTTTTGTCTTCCTTCCTCTTTCCTATTCTTTTTCCAATATCCTCCTCCTCCTCCTTGTCTTCATTTTCCTCCTCCTCCTCCTCGTTCCTCTTTTACCTCCTCCTCCTCCTTCTCCTTTTTATTTTTATTTTTATTTTTATTTTTATTTTTATTTTTATTTTTATTTTTATTTTTCTTCTTCTTCTTCTTCTGCTTCTTTTTCTTATTTTCCTTCTTCTTCCTTCATTTTCTGTCTTCTTTCTCTCCCACCTTACTCAAAACCCCACTTTTCCCTCCCTCACCCCCCCCCCCTATCCACCACCCC
>NC_061851.1:9546470-9551562 GCF_019202785.1 Penaeus chinensis | reverse complement strand
CTCTCTCTCTCTCTCTCTCTCTCTCTCTCTCTCTCTCTCTCTCTCTCTCTCTCTCTCTCTCTCTCTCTCTCTCTCTCTCTCTCTATGTATCTCTCTCTCTATGTATCTCTCTCTCTATGTATCTCTCTCTCTCTCTCTCTCTCTCTCTCTTTCTCTCTCTCCCCCTCTCTCTCTCTTTACCATTATTTGTAAATTTTCTCTAATGTACAGAGAGAGTATTTAAACAGAGAAATAATTTCCGAAAAACAGATCCACTGAGCATGCATGTAATTAACAGTAGATACACGTCAGACAGTAAAATTGTTTTAATCCAGTTTATCTAAGTTTATTCGTTTATTGATCTTAATTTATTTTTTATCAGCTTGTTTATTGGTTGATTGGTCAACTTTTAATTGAGGGATCTAGTGAATCCTGTTCGATATCTAGACATTTTACTCTTTTTTTTTCTGTCTCTCTGTTGCCATATCGATTTCTCATTAACGGTTATATAAACTGTCGATGGATATATCACAGTGATATACACTCATGTGGGTGTATAAGTATAGGAACAAAATGTACGTTAAAACATATACATACACATACACACATACACATAGATATACACAGAGAGAGAGAGAGAGAGAGACAGACAGACAGACAGACAGACAGACAGACAGACAGACAGACAGACAGACAGACAGACAGACAGACAGACAGACAGACAGACAAACAGACAAACAGACAAACAGACAAACAGACAAACAGACAAACAGACGAACAGACAAACAGACAAACAGACAAACAGACGAACAGAGAAAGCGAAAGAGAAATAATTTTTTTTACACGGGTCAATAAAACAAGGAATTTCGCTCCGCACGCGTAAGTCAAGACAATTTTCGGATTATGTTATTCAAAAATAGTGCTTAATACTGTTTGGCTGAAATCATCTTAATGAGAAATCATTACAGAACTCATGAATATGCACTTGGAGGTATACAGAAAAATTATATACATAAAACACACATACACATATATACACGTACACAAATTCAAGCACAAACATGCACACACACACAAATATATATATATATAGATATATATATATATATATATATATATATATATATATATATATATATATATAAATATATATATATATATATATATATATATATGATATATATTCATATACATTTATTGATTTATATATATATATATATATATATATATATATGTATGTATGTATATGGATATATATATATATATATATATATATATATATATATATATATATATATATATATTTATATATATATATATATATATATATATATATATATATATATATATATACACACATATATATATTTATATATATATATATATATATATATATATATATATATATATATATATATATACATATATATACATGTATATATATATATATATATATATATATATATATATATATATGTATATATACATATATAAACATATATACATACATATATATACATATATAAGCATATATTTATATATTTATGTATATATATACATATATATATATATATATATATATATATATATATGTTTATATCTATCTATCTATCTATCTATCTATCTATATATGGAGTTAATATATATGTGTGTATATATATACATATATATATATATATATATATATTTATATATACACATATATATATGTATATATATTCATATACATACATACATATATATATACACATAATTATGTATAATCAGGCTGTGTGGTCCTGAGCCTTCCATGCCACATCACTCATGGTGCAAGTTCCGGCTTGTAATGGAAGCTCAACCTGTTCTGCAGAGGCCGTCACCCACTGTGTGTGTTTATATATATATATATATATATATATATATATATATATATATATATATATATATATATATATATATATACATGTATATGTGTGTGTGTATATATACATTCTATGTATATATATATACATACATATGTATATATATATATATATATATATATATATATATATATATACATATATACATATATATATATATAATATATATATATATATATATATATTATGTATATATATATATATATATATATATATATATATATATATATATGTATGTATATTTCTACGTACTTATATCGTTATCCTATTTGTGCTTATTCCTTCATATCAACATTAAAAAGTCAGTGAATAAAACGGGGAAAAATATTGACCGGCTCATTTTTACCAGTCACAAAATGGGCGATTCCGTTTCTATCGACACGACAATCTTTAACTTATAGATGAATCAATCAACGAACGAGCAAACATACATATCTATAATGTGTCATAATGTTTTTTTTTTTTTTTAATGAAATAAAAGAAAAGAAAAGAAAAGAAAAAAGTAAGTATCAGAGAGTAACACGAACGAGAAAAAGATTTAAAGCAATGGATTTCGATCCGCTGCACGTCAGAATCCAATACGATGTAATGATCCAGTTACATATTTAAAAAATAAATTCTCGATTTTATATTTCAAAAAAAGAAGAAAAGAAAAGAAGAAGAAGAAAAAAGTGCAACAAAAGAGTTGAATTAGACCGAAAGTAATAAATGATGTTAAAAAGAAGGGAATTGAATTTCTTGTCCCTTTTCTTCTTCTTCTTATAAATCTTTCTCAGATTTTCCTCATTTTCTTCAAGACAGGAGGGGGGGGGGGGGGTATCTAAAACGGAGTGTAAAATAGAATAATAATTCACAATCTCATATATCCTCTACTTTCATAGGATAGAAAGGAAATATATTAATAAAATACACGTGTATCTATGAGAAGAGAGTGCATACGTACTTACTTCTTCCTTTCACTAATAAATCACATCTGAAAATGATTGACTATAACCATTAGATCAATCATATCCTTCCAGATTCTATTTTTCTCATTCGTCTCATATTCACACATTTCCAGCTTCCAAATCACATACCATAATACCAGTTAATGTACAAAGGTCAATGCGGTGAAACTCAACCCGGCATTCCACAAATACTGAAAGGGATAGCCAGGGTGGTAAATAAACTTACTTAACTTAACTTAACCGAAAGGGAAAGAGGAAATTAAGGAAATCAAGATACACATCATAAACCAATGGATAATGTATGTGAATAAGAAATATACAAGACATAAAAAACATCGATTTAAATTGTTTGGAGAAATTTTGGCAAAGAAGAGCAAAAAGATCTTAAAATTATGATATTTAAGAAAATCTATATTCATATTCTCACTGGCATCTTCCTCATGACTTCTATATGAACATGATATGAATATGTCATTCATTACTGCTATCATTACTATTTTTGTTATTATTATTATTTTTATTATTATTATTGTTATTATTGTTATTATTATTATTATTATTATTATTATTATTATTATTATTATTATTATTATTATTATTATCATAGTCATTACTATTATTATTATGGTTATTATAATTATCGTTATTATTATCATTATTATTATTGCTATCAATATAGTGATAATAACAATAATATTAATAATAATATGATAATGATAATAATAATAGTAATAATAATTATTATTATTATTATTATTATCACCATCACCATCACCATCACCATCACCATCATTATCATTATCATTATCATTATCATTATCATTATCATTATCATTATCATTATCATTATCATTATCATTATCATTATCATTATCATTATCATTATCATTATCATTATCATTATCATTATCATTATCATTATCATTATCATTATCATTGCCATTGTCATTGCCATTGTCATTGTCATTGTCATTGTCATTATTGTTATTACAATTATTATGCCATGTATCAACATGACATAGATATGTCATTCATACTATTACCATTACTATTAGAGTTATTGTTATTATCATCATTATTATTATTATCATTAATATTATTATTATCGTTATTATCTTCATTATTAATATGATTACTATTGTTATTATCATCATTATCATCACAGTAGAACTAATAACATTATTTTTTTTCCAGATATTAACTGCAAATTTACAAGTATCCTTTCTCATAGGCCTTATCTTCTCATAGGCCATATCAAGCTTTCCTCGTTCTTCTAAATCCACTTACAGGTTTCTAGATATGATTCCAATAAAATGATGGAATAAATGTCACACATAAAACCCAAAATAAATGAATGTGAATTTATAAGTTAGTAAAGTGAATATGTGCTAGAAAACTGGTTAGCTTTTATTACATATCATGTATTTTTGTTTTTTTGTTTTTTTGTTTTTTTCAGACGCCAAAGCATTTCCCAAACTGAGTTGCTTTATTATATATGATATGAATTTTCGTATGTACTTTGTATGTTATTTCTTCCGTGCATTTTGTTTTACCTTTAAGATTCGTTCATTATAAATGTATATTTCTTTTATCATCTTCACTTTTCGTTTTCTGTGCGATTTGTTTGTTTTATTTGTTTCCTCACTCTTTCATAAAAAAAGTGGATAAAAAGAAAGGAAGAACAAAAGAGGAGAAGAAGAAAAGGAAAAAGAGGAAGAGTGAAGAGGAGGAGGAGGAGGAAGGAGGAGGGAGGAAGAGGAGAAGGGAAGAGGAGGAGGAGGGAGGAGGAAAGAGGAGGAAGGAGGAGGAAGGAGGAGGGAGGAGGAAGGAGGAGGGAGGAGGAGGCGGGAGGCGGAAGGGAGGAGGAGGCGGAGGGCGGAAGGGGGGAGGAGAGAAGAGGGAGAAGGAGATGGGAGGATGAGAAGGAGAAGGAGAAGAAGAAAAAAAAGAAGAAGAAAATTATTATAGCAACAACAAAGACAAGAACAAAAACAAGAAAAAAAAAAACACATAATGCAGTTATTTAAATCATCACAATAAAGCTGCCAATGACCTACACTCACGAGGCACGTAAATTGTTATATACAATTTATTAGATGTATGCAAGATGCAGTGGATTATGGAAACTAATATGATAACAGGTTCGACATTTTTTTTTTTTTTTCAGAATTGTGGAACTAGCAATCAGTATTCAAAGTTTTATGTTGTAGATATGTGTACTGTGTTTGTATATGTGTTTTGTATGTAATGTAGTTGAGATCAAAA
>NC_061851.1:9538970-9541470 GCF_019202785.1 Penaeus chinensis | reverse complement strand
CTCTGTCTCTCTGTCTCTCTGTCTCTCTGTCTCTCTCTCTCTCTCTCTCTCTCTCTCTCTCTCTCTCTCTCTCTCTCTCTCTCTCTCTCTCTCTCTCTCTCTCTTTATATATATATATATATATATATATATATATATATACATATATATATATATATATATATATATATATATATATATATATATATATATATACACACACACCTGTCTCTCTCTTTCCCTTTCATTTTGTCCATCCCTTTATCTCTCTCTATCTCTCTCTCTCTCTCTCTCTCTCTCTCTCTCTCTCCTCTCTCTCTCTCTCTCTCTCTCTCTCTCTCTCTCTCTCTCTCTCTCTCTCTCTCTCTCTCTCTCTCTCTCTCTCTCTCTCTCTCTCTCTCTCTCTCTCTCTCTCTCTCTCTCTCCCTCTCTTTCTTTCTCTCTGTATCCTTCACCCATTCTCACTTCTCGTTCTTACTCATATCTTTCATGTCTTTCGTCGATTTGAAAAGAGTCTGTTATTTCTAAGCATCGTGTTTTAATAATAAGACCAACCTGTACTTACTTACCGAGGGAAATTAATACTTAAACAGATAAACAAGTAAACAAAGTACTGATAACGTGAATAAGGAAACAAATTAATAAATGAAATAAATGGACATATATATATATATATATATATATATATATATATATTTAAAGTAGATAGATAGATAGATAGATAGATAGATAGATAGATAGATAGATAGATAGATAGATAGATAGATAGATAGATAGATATAGATAGATAGATAGATAGATAAATAGATAGATAAATAGATAGATAAATAGATAGATAGATAGATAGATAGATAAATAGATAAACGAATAAATAAATAAATAAATAAATAGAGAGATAGATAGACAAACATATAGAAAGGTATAAAGAAAGAGAGAAAGAAACAAATTATTGAAAATAACACATGGAAAAGTAAACGAAACTGATAGAAATGAGACAATCGAGAATGAGAAAGAGAATATAGATGAATAAACAAATAAATGTCCCAAATGCAATAACGAATGAGTAAAGAAACCAACAGATAAATAAATGAGAGGAAAGAAATACATAAACAGACGAATTAAAAAGGTAAACAGATGAATGATATAGTAAATCAATGAAAAGAGTCAATGTAAAATACTCAGATAATAGCATAATAAACAAACAAACGTATGAGTAAGGTAATGATCAAGCAAACAATACAACTAAGAAACAAATAAACAAAGCAATAAAGAAACAAATAAACAAACAAAGCAACGGAGAAACAAATAAACAAAGCAATAAAGAAACAAACAAACAGAACAATATAGGAACAAATAAACAAACAAAGCAACGAAACTAATTAAATTAGATTAAGCAAAGCAATAAAGAAACAAAAAACAAACAGAACAATTAAACAAATAAATAAAGCAACGAAGAAACAACTAAAACAAAGCAAGGAAGAAACAAACAAACAAACAAAGCAACGAAGTAACATATAAACAAACAAAGCAACAAAGAAACAACTAAACAAACAATGCAATGTAGAGATAAACAAACAAACAAGTAAAGGAATAAGCAAATAAACCGATAAATGAAATAAAAAAACATAAAAAAAGTTGTTTATCAAGATCGGCTTTCTGAATCCTCCTATCAGATCTACTTCCTAGGAGAAGGGGACATATTCACGTCCATATGCAAATTAGCTATCTAGGAGTCGCATCTTGGGGGCATCTTGAGGAATGTGGCTTGACGCTCTCATGACCCCTTTTTTTAACGTGTTTTATTTTTTTTAAGGAAGGGGGGGGGGTGGTAATGAGGTAGTAGGGAGATTTGTGTTTGGGTATGTGCACATTTTAAGGGTGGGGGGGAGGGGAGAAGGAGAGGGAGGGAGGGGGAGGTATGTTGGGATTTTTTGTCTATTTATTTATGATTTCTTTTTAATTTTCTTTTCTGTTTTTTAAGTTGAGAGGGAATAAGGAGATTTGTGCTTAGATGTGTGTATTTTATTTTTTTTGGGGGGGGGCGGAGGGGCGAGGCGGTGGGGGGGGGTATGTAGGGAGAAGGAGGGGAAGGGAGGGAGGGAGGGGGGGTGTTAAAATGCTTTTGCTATGAAAATATTTGATTTGCTTCTTCTTTTCATTCTTCTTCTGCTTCTTCTTCTTGTCTTCCTCTTTTTGTTATCCTTTGAATAGTTCTCCTGCAACACATAAAACTACACGTCCTCTCTCTTCCATGTCTAAATTGAATGAATACTCTCAAGAATGACGTGTGTGGCGGCGGATTGGCAGCCATTACAATCGGCGGTGACACCTGGCGGCCGCCGCAGCAACTAAATGATACGAACATGGCGGCGGGTCTTTGAGAGTAATAAAAGGATTTCACTTTTACGTGGCATTTCCTCTGGCTTCGGCTTATCTCAAGCACAGGCGAGATGGCCGGTTGTGATTATTACTCCGTCGTGAAGTCACTCTTACCTGAATGAGGGCTGGCGCAGTTTGCCTT
>NC_061851.1:9513970-9516470 GCF_019202785.1 Penaeus chinensis | reverse complement strand
GGGGGTAGGGGAGGGAGGGGAGGGGAGGAAAATGAGAAGGGGGTTCGTAGGGGTGGGGTAGGGGGAGGGGGGAGGGGGGAAGGTAGTGAGACCGAAAGAAATAGAAAATAACTAGTCCAGTTTATATCTCTGCTGTTTCTAGTTCCGTCCGGATGGCGCTGTTTAACTTGCTTGGTTCAAGGATTTAGTATGTTCATTCTTTATTTGTTTCTCCCTCTCTCTCTTTCTTCGTTTTTTTTCTTTTCTTTTCTTCTTCTTCTTCTTCTTCTTTTCTTTTTCTTCTTCTCGTCTCTTCCCTTCTAGTCTCTTCTTTCATCTCCTCTCCTCCCCCCACCTCTCTCTCTCTATTTACCTATGTATTCATCTGTTTATTTATCTGCGTATCTGTCTATCTATCTACCTACTTATCTATCTATCTATCTATCTATCTATCTATCCATCCTTCTCTCTGTCCCGGTCCCTCATTCCCTCCGCTCTGTCCCTTCTTCACCCCTTCCTCTCTCCCTTCTTCTCTCCCTCCCTATATCCTCCTCTCTCCTGACCTTCCCTTCCTCTCTCCCTCTCTCCCTGTCTCCTCCCTTCCTCTCTCCCTCTCTCCCTGTCTTCTCCCTTCCTCTCTCCCTCCTTATATCTTCCTCCCTCCCTGTCTCTCCCTTCCTCTCTCCCTCTCCCCCTGTCCCCTTCCTTCATCTCTCCCTATCTCCCTGTCTCCTCCCATCCTCTCTCCCTCCCTATATCTCCCTCCCTCCCTTCCTGTCCCTACCTTCCTCTCTCCCTCTCTCTCTGTCTTCTCCCTTCCTTCCTATCATCCTCTCTCCCTCCCTACATCTCCCTCCCTCCCTGTCCCTCCCTTCCTCTCCCCCTCCTTCTCTGTCCCTCCCTTCCTTCCCCCCCCCCCCCCCCCCGATTCGGTCAAGGATCGGTTTATCAAAGCGCCTTCGAAATGGATTAAGAGGAGCCTGGCAAAAGGATCTGATCTCCTTCTCGCTTCCCCTTATTTTTCTCTCCTCTTATTCTCTTTTCCTCCCCCCCCCCCTCTCTCTTCCCTCCCCCCTCTCTATCCTTTTTTTTTCGTTTTTTTCTTCCTTTTCTTTTTCTTTTTCTTTTTCTTTTTCTTCTTCTTCTTCTTCTTTATCTTTTTCTTTTTCCTTATATTTTCATATTTCTTCTTCTCCTTCCTCTTCTTCGTCTTCTTCTTCTCCTTTTTCTTCTTCTTCTTCTTCCTCTTCTCCTTCTTTTTCTCCTTCTTTTTCTTCTTCTTCTCTTTCTTCTTCCTCTTCTTCTTCTCCTTCCTCATTGTCTTTCTTCTTTTTACATCTTCTTCTCCCTCACTGCCTGATATCCGGCAGTTTCTTTTTCTTTCTTCTTCTTCTTCTTCTCCTTCTTTCTCTTCTTCTTCCTTTTCTTCTTCTTCCTCTTCTCCTTCTTCTTCCTCTTCTTCTTCTTCTTCTTCTTCTCTCCTTCTTCTTCCTCTTCTTCTCCTCCTACCTCATTGTCTTTCTTCTTCTTTTTACATCTTCCTCTCCCTCACTGCCTGATATCCGGCCGGGGAGTTTAATAATCCTTCGCCATTTGGCTGCGAGTCGAGCCGATCTCCTTCTCGTAATTGAGTTCAGCGCCGTATGGGAGGGAGCGCGAGGAACCGAAGGCACGGGGCTGATTGAACGCGGAGAGGAGGGTCTTCAAGAGCACTTTTCATCTTTATTCGTTTTTTTTTTTTTCTTTATTTCTCTCTTTCTTTTTTATTTGTTCGTTGTGTTTATATATTTTTCTTTCTTTATTGATTGTGTTTTTCTGTTTATTCGTTTTTTTTTTAATTTATTTGTTTGTTTGTTTTTAAGCTTTTTTTTCCCCCTCTCTTTCTTTTTTTTTGGATCGGCACTTTTGTTTTCGTTTTTTTTTTTCTCTTTCCTCTTATTCTTATATCTTAACATCTGTTTTTCTGCGTTTTTCTCTTACATTTTCATTTATTCACCCATTTCTTTTTCTCTTTCTATTTCTTTCGATCTTCCTTTCGTTTATTCTTTCTTGATTTGTTAACATTATTACAATCATCGAATATTTGTTTCCCAAAAGTCTGTCAGTTATTTGCCCTAGTATTTATTTATTTATCTTTATCTATCTGTCTATTTATCTATATCTGTCAATCTATCTATTATTTATATTTTTGTATTATATCTGTATATCTGTCAAGCCATCTATCTTTTGTCTATCTATCTATGATATCTGTCTATCTGTCAGTCTGTCTATCAATTTATCTATCTATCTATCTATCTATCTATCTATTTGTCTGTTTATCTATCTAATTGCAGATCCTTCTATCTATTCATTTATCTATTTATTAACTTATATATTTATTCATTTACGTAATCCTTCCCTTATCTATCTGTCTCTTTGTCTATTTATTTTTCTTTATCAAGTCTTCTTGAATCATTTCATTTTTATTTATCACCTTTTCTTTCTTGCATTTTCTCTGTCATTGTCATTATTATCTTCCAAA
>NC_061851.1:9445095-9450095 GCF_019202785.1 Penaeus chinensis | reverse complement strand
TTTGAGATCATTTTTCTTTTTTCATTTTTTATATACGAATATGCTGCTCTCTTTAAGTCCATGCTGGCTAGGATCGTGCAGCATCATTTTCGCTGCAATGTACAGTCAAAAAAAAATCTATCGTTAACTTAACTTGTGGTCAATAAGGAACTGAACGCTTCTTTCTGTTAACACCGGATTACAGTGCTAACTACCTTGCCTCGTTATTCCACACCAGTTCGTCAATTTTTCATATTAGTTTGTGCAAAATAACTTATTTTTCTCACTGTTCATACTTTCTCCGCGAACCACCTGTTAAGGCAATTATAAAGTAGGGAGAGAGAGGGAAAAAATACGATTATGCTAAGTGCTTATTTTTCTTTGGATTATGAACAGTAATGAATTTTCTTTCCTCGATATATGAGTCTTTTTCTCGGAGCTTTTGACTTTGGGGTTTAATAATATTATCCTTTTTTATCTATTTTTAACTGTTATTTATTTGTTTGTTTCGATATATATGAGCTTTGGGGTTCAATTGAGGATATTAAATTCCATTATTTTACAGTATTATTATTATTTTTTTTTTTTTTTGTTATTTATTCTTCTATTTACCTATTATTAAGTATCCTTCATTAATTTATATATTCTTATATTTATCTTTTTTATTCAAGATCGATTTATATGTTTTTTCCAAAGCGTATTTTTTTTTCCTTTTTTCTTTTGACTAATTCGCTAAAGAATGTTTTTTTTCCTTACCTTTTTTTTTTTTTAAATACAACGGATCCATCCACGACAGCCAATATTTACTCTATCTCGATCAGATTAATCCATTTTCATTCCATTATTATTACGATCCTACTTTTTTCCTTCGTTTTATGACTCGTTTTCACATAACAACAGGAGATAAAACACACTCACTCATCCCTTCCTTATCTCTCAAACTCATCTTCAACATCTCGCGAACTGATCATTTTTACTACTTAATTTATTCGCCTTTTCTTTTTTATATTATTCTTTTTCTTCTTTTAATTCTATTTTTTTTCTACTTCTTCTTTTATTCCTCCTTTTTCCTATTCTTCTTCTTCTTCCTCGTCCTTTTCTTATTTCTTTTTACTCTTCTTCTTCTTCCTCCTCCTCTTTTTATTCTTCTTTTTACTCCTTTTCTTCTTCTTCCTTTTTCTCTTCTGCTTTTTCTTCTTCTTCTTTTTCCTCCTTTTCTTTTTTTTTCCTCTTCTTCCTTCATTTTTTTTTCTCTCTTTCCTCTGTTTATCCTATTTATTAATCTTTCTCCATTCCAGCTACATTCTCTCTTTCGAGCGATTTTTCATCCTTTTTACAACCGCCTTCAAGACTTTCTATCTATCCATCTATCTGTCTTTTTGTTTGTCTTTCTTTCTATCTATCTATCTATTCCTTTCTTAAACTTTCTTTTGTCAATCTCTCTCTTTCTTTCTTATTTTTTTCTTATGTCATTTTGCTTTATTTTTAGTATATATATTTTTTCAATTTGTCTCTCGTTATCTTTCGTTCTTTTGATATTCTTTCGTTCTTCAGAAATATCGTTTTTTTTTTTTTTCTTCTTCTTCGTCTTCGTCTGCTACGTTTTTTCTCTCCTTATTTTTGTTTCTTTGTTGTTGTTGTTTTTTATCTCACCGTTCTTTTGTCTTTTGCTCTCTCTTTCTTTTCCTTGGAAAAAATAATAATAGACTACTTATTATTATCACTATTATTAATATAATTATCGTTTATTATCGGTAATATTATACTATTATTTTATTATTATCATTCTCATATTCATTATTATCCTTGTCATTATTATCATTATCATTGATAATATTGCTGTTATCATTATCATCATCACTGGTAGTAGTAGTAGTATCACTATTATTATAACTGTTCTATCATTATTATAATCATTATTGTTATTAGCATGATCATTGGCATCACAATCATCAGGACTCCAAGAAACAACAAAAAAAAGTAAATAGATAAAAACTAAGAGATCTTCCTCTCTCTCTTCCTTCTACCTTTCGCTTTCCCTCTCCCTTTGCCTTCTATTTCCCTTTCTCCATCTCCCGTTTCTCTTTAAGCCCTTCCGCTCCTTTTCTCCCTCCTCCCCTTCCTTCTCCTCTTCCTTCTTCTTCCTTTCTTCCTTTTTTTCTTTCCCCTTCCCTTCCTGCCTTTCTTCTTTCTTCCCTCTCCCTTCCTACCTTTCTTTCTTAAGCTTACGCATGGACAAAGAAAGAAACAAGCAGAATTATAATCAAGATTTTTGTTATTATTATCTTTTTTATCATGGTTATCAATATAATAATTATTATTACCATCATTATTGTTATAATCATCCTTATAATTATCATTATTAGAATCATTACCCTTATTATTATTATAATTACTCTTAATTATCATATTTTTACTGCAAATTTTACTATAATCATTATGCAGGTTTTGATATCTTCATTTCATCATCATCAATGTTACTATACATAAAAATACTTTAACTTCCTCTCTCCATCTACTTAGAACATGATTATCACCACCATGCTTACTTACAAATGACGCAATGCCTGCAGAATCGATATGCTTAGTTCGTCCTAACATATTAAATACGGGAACAGTGTTAAGTTTCTTCAGAACTAGCCCACCAACATACTTTGTTTATAGGTGCACGTGTATATTTGTATACGCACGGAGTACATAATATTTTGTCTCATAAACACGTACAGTAATAACTAGATCTTAAACTATCTGACTACTGATGTTGGTGTAACCGTATAGGGGAAGGAGAGAGAGAGAGAGAGAGAGAGAGAGAGAGAGAGAGAGAGAGAGAGAGAGAGCGAGAGAGAGAGAGAGAGAGAGAGAGAGAGAGAGAGAGAGAGAGAGAGAGAGAGAGAGAAAGAGAGAGAAAGGGGGGGGGGTGAAGGGGGAGGGAGGGACGGATAGAGAAAGAGTGAGAAAGAGAGACAGAGAGAGGGGGGAGGACGGAAGGAGAGGGAGGGACGGAGAGAGAAAGAGTGAGTGGGAGAGAGAGAGAGAGAGAGAGAGAGAGAGAGAGAGAGAGAGAGAGAGAGAGAGAGGAGAAAGTAAAAGGGAGGGAGATGAAAAAGAAAAGAAGTAGAATAATACGAAAAAGAACTACAAGAACAAGAGCAAGAAAATAATAATAGGAAGAAAATAATAAGACGAAGAAAAAAAGAAGACGATGAAGAAAAAAGAAAGAAAGATAAGGGCGAAGAAAAAGATGAAAAGGTGACAAAGACGAAGAAGAAGAAGAGGAAGAAGAAAAAAAAAGGAAAAAAAAAAAGACGAAGAAATAACAAGACCAAGAAATAAATGAAGATTAAAAAAAAAAAGCAATAAAGAAGAACATAAAGACGAAACAAAGAAAACAAAACCCAGCAACCGACTCTTAAAAGACTCCCACCTTTCCTTGCAACACGTGCAATGTTCCGACGAGATAAAGTACCCATGTTTACCCCATAAAAACGCTTAATCGGATTTAAGCCCAAATCGCTGTTACCATTAGCTTCGGAGGCGGCGAGATGCGGGAGCGAGCGAGTCGGGGCTTCGCTGTTTCACTCGGAGCTTCGTCTTGTCTCGAAGCTCCTGGGACCTCTTTTCCCTTGGGGTTTGGTTTTCTTGTTGTTTTGTTTGTTTGTTTGTTTTGTGCTTTTTTTCTTGTTTTTGTTTTTGCTTTTTCTTTCCTGTTTTTGTTTTTTGTTTTTATTGTTTTTTTTCTTGTTTTTCTGTTTTTGTTTTCTTTCTTTCCTTCTTTTTTGTTTATACATTGTTTTGTTTTTTTTTGGTTTCTTTTTTGTTGTTGTTGTTGTTTTCTTTCTCTTTCTCTTACAGATCCTTCTTCCTCCTTCTCCTCTCCTCTCCTCTTTCTCTTTCTCTTTCTCTTTCAGATCCTCTTCTCTTTCTACTTTCTCCTTTTTTTCTCTCCTCTTCACTATCTCCACCTCTCACAGAATCCTCTTTCTCCTTCTTCTCCTCTCCTCTTTCTATTCTTTTTCTCCCCTCCTCTTCGCTCCCTTTTGACCCCCCCCCCCCTCCCGCGTTCCTCTACAGCGATGGCCCGCTCTGAACCCAAGTCACGTTCCATATAAATAAATTTGTCCCACAATACACTCATGCAACAGAGGCGGCTCCACCCTGTTCTCATCTCCCTCCTCCCCCCCCCTATCCTCCCCTCCTTCCCTCCTTCCCTCTCCTCCTCCCCTGTTCTTATCCCTTTCTCCCCTGCTCCCTTCCCCTCCTCCCTCTCCTTCTCTCCTCTTCTCCCCTTCGTCTTTCCCCTTCTCTCCTCCTCTCCTCTTCTCCCCTTCTCCTCTCCTCCTCTCCTCTTCTCCTCTCATCTTCTCCCCTTCTCCCCTCCTCCCTCCCTTCCTCTCCTCTTCTCCCCAATGTCTTTCCCCTTCTCTCCTCCTCTTCTTTTCTCCCCTTCTCCTCTCCTCCTTTCCTCTCCTCCTCTTCTCTTCTCCCCTTCTCCTCTCCTCCTTTCCTCTTCTCCTCTTCTCCTTTCCTCTTCTCTCCTCACCGCTTCTCCCCTTCTCCTCTCCTTCTTTCCTCTCCTCCTCTCCTCTTCTCTCCTTCTCATCTCCTCCTTTCCTCTCCTCCTTACCTCTTCTCCCCTTCTCCCCTCCTCCCTTCTCTCTCCTCTTCTCCCCTTCGTCTCTCCTCTTCTCTCCTCCTCTCCGCTTCTCCCCTTCCCTAATTCTTTCCCTCCTTCTCCTCTTCTCCCCTTCTCCGTTCCTTTTCTCTCCTCCTCTCCGCTTCTCCCCTTCCCTAATTCTCTCCCCGCCCCCCCCCCTTCTCCCCTCTCCAGCGTCCCCACAACTCCCGTTTTTCACCCCCAGGATCCCATACCCCCACCCCCCCCTCTCCCTCTTCATAGGACCCTCTCAAAGCTTTTCTATCTCGCTTCTCCCCACTTCCTATATTCCTATCTCATTTTCTCTCGCTCCTTCTTTTGTCTCCCTCTTCCCATCGTTATCCCCCTATATCCATACCCTATCTTT
>NC_061851.1:9437595-9442595 GCF_019202785.1 Penaeus chinensis | reverse complement strand
TTGCTAGCTTCTGTTACCTCAACTATCTGTAAATTATTTGACCTAATTTTCACAATCAGGAAATCCGCATTCCTTTCCCAAGCTGGAAAATTCTGTATTATTAGAATTTTTAAAAAATGTGAGAGTTAAGTAATTAAAGATAGAAAGAGAAAGAAAGAAAAAAAGAAAAACTTCGGCGACCTCTTACAGTACAAGACATAGTGATCTTCTGATGAGACATTATCGTACAGCGTGCATGTCCAGCTCATAATGAAGACGTGAACAAACATTCGTACAAAAGACTCTATTCTTGTGCAGATTTCTTAGGTAAGAGTCAATCACTGTCTTTGGATGATTCTTTTAGTAGTGATTTTGACGTTGACAAAGGCATTTTTATATTTTTTTCTCTCTTTTTTACACCCCAAAGGCATTTTATGTCTGTGCAGTGACGAACCGTTTACAATGGTGTCGGTTTCCTTTGACAAAAACAAAATGGCGCTTGGTCTGACCTAAGTTTCCCTGCACTTCGAGAGAAATTGATCTTTCTTTATTCCACACATCTTTTCTTCCTTTTTTTATTTCTAGATTTTGATTTTTCGCTATGCCTTAAAACTATTCTTATATTTTTTGTTAAACATATCTGTTTGAAATACTTTTAAAGTTGGAAAAAGGGTCCTTTTCATTTAAATACGAAGCAGAAAAGAAAAAAAAAATTCTTGACCTTCCTAAGTGAGCACGAAGAAACGCGACCTCCGGTTTCCTCTATATAATGACCGATGAGTTAATTTCGTGAACGAGGCAGTCTAACTTCTTAAATAATTTTGCATCTTTTCTCTCTTTGGCATTTTTTTCCCCGTTTTCTTTGAGGTAAAAGGAATAGGGATCATACTCTTCTCTCTCTCTCTCTCTCTTTCTTTCTCTATCTATCTCTCTCTCTCTCTCTCTCTCTCTCTTTCTTTCTCTATCTATCTCTCTCTCTCTCTCTCTTTCTCTTTCTCTTTCTCTCTCTCTCTCTCTCTATCTAGCTATCTAGCCATCTATCTTTCTCTCACTTTCTCACTGGTCACGAATTACCTGAAACCTGATTTCTTGGAAACAATTTCCAGATACCTGACTGGGCGCACAATACCCAAGCATTTGTGTAGCTGTGCTTGGTCTTTTCTTCCTCCCTTTCCTATATGAATGTTGTGTTTTATCAAGACTATGTGCCTGTACATCTATCTATTTGTCTGTCTCTATTTCTATCTCCATCTCTCATTCTTTCTCTTTTTATCTCCCCCTCCCCCTCTCTCTCTCTTTAGTTCTCTCTCTTTCTCTCTCTTTATCTCTCTCTCTCTCTCTCTCTCTCTCTCTCTCTCTCTCTCTCTCTCTCTCTCCCCTCTCTTTCTCTCTCTATAGCTCTCTTCTCTCTCTCTCTCTCTCTCTCTCTCTCTCTCTCTCTCTCCCTCTCTCTCTCTCTCTCTCTCTCTCTCTCTCTCTCTCTCTCTCTCTCTGTACACACACACTTACACGCACGCCCACACACATACACACACACACACACACACACACACACACACACACACACACACACACACACATATATATATACATGCATACATACATACATATATATATATATATATATATATATATATATATATATATATATAACCATACCCTCCTTACATTCCTCCCTTTTTTCTTTCCTCAAACTCACCGGCCTCTCTTGTTCCCTCCACTTACGTCCTCGTAATATTCCTCCTCCATCACCTCCCTCTTCCAATTACCACTTATTACCCTTCTTCTTTCTTCGAACAAAGAGAAATCTCAAGACAAATTGCGACAGGAAACGCGGATCTGTATTCCTCTTCTCTCAACTCAAAGAGGGTGCAATTATGACTTGTCTCTTTAATGACCGGTTTTGTACCTCGAACGCGAGCGTGGGAGCTTTTACTTGTCATGTTAAGCTTGCTCCTGGTCTTTATTTTAATATGTTTTCGATAGAAATCAAGATATTTGAATACTAATATTATCAGGGACGCCAACCTTTTTTGATCAGGGATGGTAGTCATTCTGATCAGGGATGCCAACCCTTCTGATCAGGGATGCCAACCCTTCTGATCAGGGATGCCAACCCTTCTAATCAGGGATGCCAACCCTTCTGATCAGGAATGCCAACCTTTCTGATCGGGGATGCCAACCCTTCTGATCAGGGATGCCAACCCTTCTGATCAGGGATGCCAACACTTCTGATCAGGGATGCCAATCCTTCTGATCAGGGATGCCAACTCTTCTGATCAGGGATGCCAACCCTTCTGATCAGGGATGCCAACTCTTCTGATCAGGGATGCCAACCCTCTTTATCGGGGATGCCAACCCTTCTGATCATGGTTGCCAACCCTCCTGATCAGGGATGCCAACCCTTCTGATCAGGGATGCCAACCCTTCTGGTCAGGGATGCCAACCCTTCTGATCAGGGATGCCAACCCTTCTGATCAGGGATGCCAACCCTTCTGATCAGGGGACGCCAACCCTTCTGATCAGGGATGCCAACCCTTCTGATCAGGGATGCCAACCCTTCTGATCAGGGATGCCAACCCTTCTGATCAGGGATGCCAACCCTTCTGATCAGAGATGCCAACCCTTCTGATCAGGGATGCCAACCCTTCTGATCAGGGATGCCAACCCTTCTGATCAGGGATGCCAACCCTTCTGATCAGGGATGCCAACCCTTCTGATCAGGGATGCCAACCCTTCTGATCAGGGACGCCAACCCTTCTGATCAGGGATGCCAACCCTTCTGGTCAGGGATGCCAACCCTTCTGATCAGGGATGCCAACCCTTCTGATCAGGGATGCCAACCCTTCTGATCGGGGACGCCAACCCTTCTGATCAGGGATGCCAACCCTTCTGATCAGGGATGCCAACCCTTCTGATCAGGGATGCCAACCCTTCTGATCAGGGATGCCAACCCTTCTGATCAGGGATGCCAACCCTTCTGATCAGGGATGCCAACCCTTCTGATCAGGGATGCCAACCCTTCTGATCAGGGATGCCAACCCTTCTGATCAGGGATGCCAACCCTTCTGATCAGGGATGCCAACCCTTCTGATCAGGGATGCCAACCCTTCTGATCAGGGATGCCAACCCTTCTGATCAGGGATGCCAACCCTTCTGATCAGGGATGCCAACCCTTCTGATCAGGGATGCCAACCCTTCTGATCAGGGATGCCAACCCTTCTGATCAGGGATGCCAACCCTTCTGATCAGGGATGCCAACCCTTCTGATCAGGGATGCCAACCCTTCTGATCAGGGATGCCAACCCTTCTGATCAGGGATGCCAACCCTTCTGGTCAGGGATGCCAACCCTTCTGATCAGGGATGCCAACCCTTCTGATCAGGGATGCCAACCCTTCTGATCAGGGATGCCAACCCTTCTGATCAGGGATGCCAACCCTTCTGATCAGGGATGCCAACCCTTCTGATCAGGGATGCCAACCCTTCTGATCAGGGATGCCAACCCTTCTGATCAGGGATGCCAACCCTTCTGATCAGGGATGCCAACCCTTCTGATCAGGGATGCCAACCCTTCTGATCAGGGATGCCAACCCTTCTGATCAGGGATGCCAACCCTTCTGATCAGGGATGCCAACCCTTCTGATCAGGGATGCCAACCCTTCTGATCAGGGATGCCAACCCTTCTGATCATGGGATGCCAACCCTCTGATCAGGGATGCCAACCCTTCTGATCAGGGATGCCAACCCTTCTGATCAGGGATGCCAACCCTTCTGATCAGGGATGCCAACCCTTCTGATCAGGGATGCCAACCCTCCTGATCAGGGATGCCAACCCTTCTGATCAGGGATGCCAACCCTTCTGATCAGGGATGCCAACCCTTCTGATCAGGGATGCCAACCCTTCTGATCAGGGATGCCAACCCTTCTGATCAGGGATGCCAACCCTTCTGATCAGGGATGCCAACCCTTCTGATCGGGGATGCCAACCCTTCTGATCAGGGACGCCAACCCTTCTGATCAGGGATGCCAACCCTTCTGATCAGGGACGCCAACCCTTCTGATCAGGGATGCCAACCCTTCTGATCAGGGATGCCAACCCTTCCTTGCCTCGTCTTCCTAAGGAAACGAATAGAAACACCAACCTCGCCGTGACGCTTCATAATTACATAATTCGGAATTCCATCCTCTTCTTTAACTTAATGGATATTAAGATCATTAAATAAAAACATCATGATTCGCTTTGAAAGAGTAATCAGACTTAAAAGTTTATTCTTTCACATCACTCTCAAAAAAATAAGACTGATATCGGTTAGCGAAAATCAGGCACACCAACATAACATTCCTGCGCCGTTCTTAGCCAACCTCGTCCATCGTCTTTAATGTAAGTAGATCTTGTTCTTTTACACACGTCTGTTACCGAATTAATGATGCTTATCTCACCCTCGCCTGTCACGATAAAGACAAGGAGAGATATCAGCCTCACCTTTATTGGTCACGAAGATAAGAATCGGAAATACCAACCCTTCCGGCACCACTCAGTTCAGTATCAGCAAGCAGGGCTACCAACCTAACGGATGTTTAACACCGGCAAGCAGAAACACCAATTTTAATCCAGCGATGAGCAGATAAAATCAGAAAGATTATATATTTTTTTGTCTTCTCTCTCTCTCTCTCTCTCTCTCTCTCTCTCTCTCTCCAATGCAAATTCGAAAGTAATTAGGTTTTGCACATATAAAGAATTGTACATCTCTTCATTTGAATGCAAGGATCGAACTTCGCGTCTTCATCTTTCCATAAAAGAGATTCATTTAAGTGTTCCCTGATGACTTAACGCAGCAGACTAATTTGGTTAAACAAAGTCAGCATTTTCTTAGCATTATTGTGATAATAACTCGGCATTTTATTGTTGTCAAGATTTACATAGATGCGTCTCGAGACCTA
Source organism: Penaeus chinensis (assembly GCF_019202785.1). Taxonomy (NCBI): domain Eukaryota; kingdom Metazoa; phylum Arthropoda; class Malacostraca; order Decapoda; family Penaeidae; genus Penaeus; species Penaeus chinensis. The sequence continues at coordinate 9,437,674 of NC_061851.1, read as the reverse complement.
GTACGTCTTGGCTTCAATTATATCCTTTTTATAATGCATATTTTTAAGAAGTTTACAGTCGGAGCAGTCTACTTCTGTT
>NC_061851.1:9425501-9427495 GCF_019202785.1 Penaeus chinensis | reverse complement strand
AAATATAGAGTAAACCTTCCAAATTTTCCCGCTAGATAATTCATAACTAACTAGATCTAGCTGGAAAATCGCTAGAATGGCAACACTATCAGACGTACAGAGCGGTGATAAAAAGGAAAATCTGTTATGAAAGAAATATCTACGAGAAAAAAAGTATTTCATGTGACACGCCGTAGTTCTTTTTTGCATTTGTTCTGTCAATATGGACAGCTAGTATTTAGTACTGACAAAATATAAATGCAAAAGACACGTACAATCAGAAAACATGAATAATACACGGTTCCATATACCAACATCTTTTATTATGGAGTCTAAGAAATACACATAATTTGGAATAAGAAATACACATCATTTGGAATCACTCACTTCAGATGGCCGGATGAGATGTAAACAAAATCATCAAGGAAAAAGGAGAAATATTACGTAGTACAATTAAGACCAAATAAAAACCCCACAAAATGCCTTAAAACCAACATTACTCACATTCATCTTCCTTAAGTATTCACCTTCACCCTCTGTTCAAACTATGGCAGGATACGTGACTAGAGTATAGAGCTCAAGTGAAAGATTTTATCTCAGTTTAATATATATATATATATATATATATATATATATATATATATATATATATATATATATATATACATATATATACATATATATATATACATATATATATATATATATATATACACACACATACATATATATATTCCTGTATGTGTGGGTATACATACACACACATACAATATAAATAATATATATATATATATATATATATATATATATATATATTCATATACATATACATACATACATGTATACACGTATATATATATATATATATATATATATATATATATATATATATATATATGCACATATATATACATATACATATACATACATACATACATTCATACATATATATATACATATATATATATATATATATATATATATATATATATATATATACATATACATACATTTATACATACATACATACATATATATATATATATATATATATATATATATATAAATATATATTGATATATCTTTTTCTATCAATATTTTCAAATATAAAACAGGAGATAACACACATGCTCACAAAACCATTTAAGAAAAAAAAAAAATACAATTACTGAAGTTATGCATACTATAAGTATCAGATTGCGATTCAGACCAAATCAATAATGAAAAGGAATTTCTCTAAAGAGGACTTAAGACACTAGCTTTCTGGACGTTGAGTATCATTGCACAGAGTAACCATAAATTATGAAAAGATAAATGCTCTACAACAATAACAATCATATATCTACTTAAATATCTATCTAATATATTGCATATACTATAGATCTACGGACCAGATTCGATTTTGTTTTTTGCTTTTTTTTCCATCATATAGACATAAGCAAGGAGAGAAAATCACATATAAAAGGGATCTTTTCTGTGGTATTTTTTTTTCACATCACTACTTCCTTTTCCTATGTACTCTTTCCCTAATTAACATAAATAAATATAAGAGAACAGTTTCGACCTGCGACATATCTTTTCTCTTGACAATAACATCCTAATAAATAAACTGCAAGAAAATCAAAACAGAGACGATGGTCACAAATAAATACACGAAAGAAGGGAAGGTCTCGATCACGAAGCGACCTGCGCCTGCTGGCCGTCGCCCGCGCCCCATAGGCCTGTCGAGTCGGACTTCAGGAAGAAGGTCACCGCGTCGCTTTCGGAGATGGCGGAGAAGTAGGACTCGGCGTCGAGGTCGTCCTGCAGGGCCTGGTGCTCCGCGGAGCCGCACAGGAGAGCCATGACGTCCGGCGGCTCCGGGGAGCAGAGGCTGGCGCCCTTCTGGCTCTTGGGTTGCAGCTCCTGCCGCTTGTGCGACGGACCGTCCAGGATGGCGGAGAGGACCCACGAGCACGTGTCCTGCGGGGCGCTGCCGTCCAGGATGTCCTGCAGGGACCGGATGTAGGCGGAGG
>NC_061851.1:9413001-9418001 GCF_019202785.1 Penaeus chinensis | reverse complement strand
TAAATTAAACCCCTATTTTAAAAGAAAAAATAATTAAAAAAACAAAATAATTTTTCCCCCCCATTATTAAAACCCCTTTTTATTATTTATTTTTATTTTTTATTTTGCCCCCCTAATTTTTTTTTTCCCCTACCCTTTTATTTTTTTTTTTAAATAAAATTTTTAAAATTTATAATACTTAAAAAAAATTTTCTGAATAATTTTAATTTTAAAAAACATTTAAATCTTTTTAAAAATTTATTTATACCCAAACATTTTTTTTTTTTTTAAAATAAAAAAATTTAATTAAATCTATTTTTAAAATTTATTTATTAAAATAACCGAAAAAAAAGGGCCTCTTTCACAAAACCCTTAAATTTCCCAAAACATCACATAAGAAAAAACTAAAAACTTTAAATGACCACAAATAAACGAAAAACGTAATAGTCCCCCTGACCCCCAATACCAAAGATTAAAAGGGAAAAAAAGGGTTCTTTATTCATTTACGTGGCAAAACTTAAAAAAGTTAAGTCGGGCGTTTTAGCAGATTTTAAGTGTGAATAATGTCTCTAAATTACTGTGTCAATTATTCGTTTAAATCACCTTTAATGTAATTCCTTTTCTTCCTTTTCGTTTTCTTTTGTTTTTGTTTCTCGAATCTTTATTATTTATTTATTTATCTATTTTTGTTATCTATCTTATTGTTTAAAAAAAATAATGTAAATTAGTATTCTGTCTTTTACGTGTTTTAATAAATAGAATATTGAAGATTATCAGCAGCAATTTACAAAAAAAAAAAAAAAAAAAAAATCTTATTGCTATGATATGGTTTATTTATCTTTCTTTCTTTCTCTTCCTTCTTCTTCTGTTTTGATTTTTTTTTTCTTTTTTTTTTCCTTTTTGTGTGTGTGAGTTACAGGTCTTGATAAAATTCACATAAGAATGTTTTTTTTACTGATTGATTTAATGGGGATTTACTTGTAGGTATGTATATATAGATAGATATATAGATAGACATATAGGTAGGTCTATAAACTAATACGGAAAGTTATAGATAGATAAAGAGAGAGGGAGATAGAGAGATAGATATATAGATATAGACATAGATATATACATACATACATACATACATACATATAGATAGATAGAGATAGATAGATATATAAATAGATAGATAGACACAGACAGATAGATAGATAGATGGATGATAGATAGAAACGGACAGATAGGTAGATAGATGAATATTGGTTTGATTGACAGATAGATAGATAGATAGATAGATAGATAGATAGATAGATAGACTGAAAGATAGATAGACAGACAGATCGACTGAGATAGATAAAAAGACAGACAGATGGATTGAGATAGATAATAAGACAGACAGTGGAATGAGATAGATAATAAGACAAATAGATAAATAAGATAAATAGACAGATAGATATAGAGATGGAGAGCCAGATATTCCTTCCTACATATATCATTCCTTAGCTATCGCATCCAACATTCTACGCCATGCTAAACTATTTTCTGCCTGCCCCAATTTACAAATCACTATTGAAACCTGGTCTATGTACGTAATCTTATATTAATATTACCAGAGTATATGGTACAGCTGCTTATTAAGTGCAGTTAAGGTGAGACCTGCCTATTTTCCTCGCACGTGTTTTTGTTATAATATATTAACTGAGTTCTGTCTTCCTCAGACGCTTTGCGGTGTTCCCTTACCTTGTCTTTTGCGTGTGAGTGTGCATTAAGATCACTGACGAGAGAGAGGGGAGTAATGAGAGAAAGGTGGTAGAGATAGAGAGAGAGGGGGAGAGGTAGAGGGAGAGTGAAAGGTGGGGGAGGGAGAGAGAGAGAGAGAGAGAGAGAGAGAGAGAGAGAGAGAGAGAGAGAGAGAGAGAGAGAGAGAGAGAGAGAGAGAGGGAGAGACAGAGATAGAGAGAGAGAGAGAGACAGAAAAACGGACAGACGGACAGATAGACAGACAGTCAGACAGATAAACACACACACACACACACACACAACACACATACACAGAAACAAACAACCACACAACCAACCAACGAGAAACCGAAAGAGAAAAGAAGAAAAAGAACAGAAAAGAAAATTAGACCTGGCCAAAACGAGATGAAAAATAATGAAAAATAATGAAAATCTGCCGTGACCATCGTCCACTATATCAATTTCATGAAAGGGTGTGGCATGACGCAACTGTGCACACCTGCGACTGCAATTGGGGGGGGTGGGGGGTAACTCGCAGGAAAAGGGGAGGGAGATAGATAGATAGATAGATGCATAAATAGATAGATGGATAGATAGTCTGTTAGATAGATGGATGGATAAATAGTTAGATAGATTGATGGATGGATAGTTTGTTGGATAGATAGATGGATAGAAAGTTTGTTAGATAGATGGATGGATAAATATTTTGTTAGATAGATAGATGGATAGATAGTTTGTTAGATAGATAGATGGATAAATAGTTAGATAGATAGATAGATAGATAGTTTGTTGGATAGATAGATGGATAGATAGTTTGTTAGATAGATAGATGGATAGATAGTTTGTTAGATAGATAGATGGATAAATAGTTAGATAGATAGATGGATAGATAGTTTGTTGGATAGATAGATGGATAGATAGTTTGTTAGATAGATGGATGGATAGATAGTTTGTTAGATAGATAGATGGATAGATAGTCTGTTAGATAGATGGATGGATAGATAGTTTGTTAGATAGATAGATGGATAAATAGTTAGATAGATAGATGGATAGATAGTTTGTTGGATAGATAGATGGAGAGATAGTTTGTTGGATAGATAGATGGATAGATAGTTTGTTAGATAGATGGATGGATAGATAGTTTGTTAGATAGATAGATGGATAGATAGTTTGTTAGATAGATATATGGATAGATAGTTAGTTAGATAGATAGATGGATAGTTTGTTAGATAGATAGATGGATGAATAGTTTGATAGATAGATGGATAGATAGTTTGTTGGATAGATAGATGGATAGATAGTTTGTTAGAGAGATGAATGGATAGATAGTTTGTTAGATAGATAGATGGATAGATAGTTTGTTAGATAGATAGATGGATTGATGGTTTGTTAGATAGATAGATGGATAGATAGTTTGTTGGATAGATAGATGGATAGATAGTTTGTTAGATAGATGGATGGATAGATAGTTTGTTAGGTATTTAGATGGATAGATAGTTTGTTAGATAGATAGATGGATAAATAGTTAGTTAGATAGATAGATGGATAGATAGTTTGTTAGATAGATAGATTGATAGATAGTTTGTTAGATAGACGGATGGATGTATAGTCTTTTAGATATTTAGATGGATAGATAGTTCGTTACATAGATAGATGGATAGATAGTTTGTTAGATATGTGGATGGATAGATAGTTTGTTAGATAGATAGATGGATAGATAGTTTGTTGGATAGATAGATGGATAGATAGTTTGTTAGAGAGATGAATGGATAGATAGTTTGTTAGATAGATAGATGGATAGATAGTTTGTTAGATAGATAGATGGATTGATGGTTTGTTAGATAGATAGATGGATAGATAGTTTGTTGGATAGATAGATGGATAGATAGTTTGTTAGATAGATGGATGGATAGATAGTTTGTTAGGTATTTAGATGGATAGATAGTTTGTTAGATAGATAGATGGATAAATAGTTAGTTAGATAGATAGATGAATAGATAGTTTGTTAGATAGATAGATTGATAGATAGTTTGTTAGATAGACGGATGGATGTATAGTCTTTTAGATATTTAGATGGATAGATAGTTCGTTACATAGATAGATGGATAGATAGTTTGTTAGATATGTGGATGGATAGATAGTTTGTTAGATAGATAAATGGATAGATAGTTTGTTTGATAGATAGATGGATAGATAGTTTGTTAGATAGATAGATAGATAGATAGATATGTATGTATATATATAGGCATAAATAGATGGATTGATAGATCGATAGACATATAGATAGATGATATGATTTATGATTTATAAGAGAGAAAGAGAGAGGAAGAGAGAGAGAGAGAGAGAGAGAGAGAGAGAGAGAGAGAGAGAGAGAGAGAGAGAGAGAGAGAGAGAGAGAGAGAGAGAGAGAGAGAGAGAGAGAGAGAGGAAGAGAGAGAGAGAGAAAGAGAGAGAAAGAGAGAGAGAGAGAAAGAGAGAGAGAGAGAGAGAGAGAGAGAGAGAGAGAGAGAGAGAGAGAGAGAGAGAGAGAGAGAGAGAGAGAGAGAGAGAGAGAGAGAGAGGACAGAATAAGATAGATAGCGAATGAGAAACGATAAGAAAGAAAGACGGAGAAAAAAATATAAGTTACAATATTCAGAAAGTGCACACACGCACACACACACACACACACACACACAAACACACACACACATACACACACGCACACACAGTTACACCTAGCCCCGTATATGGTACCGCACAGGTAAAAACAACCTTCCCCCTTTTCCAAGCTTAAGAGTTCCCACCGAATATTCTAAATGAATGAGAGTGTGATAGCGTGATCCCCTGCCTCACGAAGACGGCCATGCAGCGCTGTAGAGTTGTTATAGATGGAAACGCGAGATACGGAATGAAGTTCGACTTTAGCGAAAGAACCGGTCTGCGTGAGAGATTGAGATGGCGGGGAGAGGGAGGGGGAGGTAGAGAGGGGGAGTGGGGCAGGTAGAAAGGGGGAGAGGGGGGGGGAAGGTGGAGGGAGGTAGGGAAGGAGAAGGGGGTAGGGTAGAGGTGGAGGTAGAAAGGGGGAGCGGGGGGAAGGTGGAGGGAGGTAGGGAAGGAGAAGGGGGTAGGGTAGAGGTGGAGGTACAAAGGGGGAGAGGGGGAAGGTGGAGGGAGGTAGTGAAGGGGAAGGGGGTAGGGTAGAGGGGGAGGTAGAAAGGGGGAAAGGCAGAGGTAGAAAGGGGGAGAAGGCGGAAGGTGATGGGAGGTGGAGAAGGGGAAGGGGGTAGGGTAGAGGGGGAGGTAGAAAGGGGGGA
>NC_061851.1:9395501-9398001 GCF_019202785.1 Penaeus chinensis | reverse complement strand
TTTTATGGTGAGGGTAATGGCCTAGAAAAAAATCTTGTTAATGATGTGAGCAAAGATGAATATTGCAATTATCTTGGGATGCTATATACTATACCTCTTGTTCATAATGACTTTATATCATGATCAAAGTGCGCTAATAACATTAGACATTGAATATACGTGGTGCATATTTGCACACGCGCGCGCGCGCGGGTGTGTGTGTGTATATATGTATATGTGTATATATATATATATATATATATATATATATATATATATATATATATATTACAGTGTAATTTTAACTATCTCACACAATACAATAAATTTCATCTATTCTACATTGTAATAAAATGGGTGTGTTGGTTTTAGGTATTGTAGGAAAGAGTTATATGTTAAGATAAAGTTATCTGAGACGATCTATGCCAGTAGGCAGTTGGCTTTTGTTTGATATGCAATAAATAGAAAATACTTATGTTTTTTTTATTTTGATTTTTGTGTATATATATACAAAAATGAAAATAAAAATCCATAGTTATTATATATATATATATATATATATATATATATATACATATATATATATATACATATATGTGTGTGTGTGTGTGTGTGTGTGTGTGTGTGTGTGTGTGTGTGTGTGTGATACACGACTAGCTGGGATAATTGCTCTGCCTAGGTGTCAGTCACAAAAGAGTGTTTATTTGCAAGTTGCAGAATCGACTATATGAACATGTTTCTTCTGTCTATTTCAGAGATCAATATGTTATGTAGATAGGCCTCCTTTAAACGCATTTTTCTTTGTTTTGTAGATAAACTTAATTTGAATTTGTTTGTGGCATGTGTGTATAAAGTGGATTCAATTCTTAAGATTTGTTTTTCTTTTTTTCTTTTTTCTTACGTTGACTGTTAGATTTTGCAGGAATGTGGACTAACAATATCTTTGTTTTCATTTCATTTTATGTTGTTTGTTTGTTTGTTTGTTCATCTTGTTTTAGTTATCAATTAGTTTTTTTTAACAATTTTCTTTCAAACAAATTTTGATTAAAGCAATATTTCGACCATTTTCTTCATTTACTCTCTTTTGCTTTCCAATTAAATCCAGGCAATAGTGTTTCTTCTACACAATCATATATATATATATATATATATATATATATTGAGTAATGACTTAAGCACACGATACGTAAATTCTTTTGAAAAATTCGGTTCATATTCTTATCACATTCACTTATTTTTTTTAGGAAAGGAAATATTCAATTATTCGTCAACGAATATATTATATAGTTCAAGTGTCTGGTATATCGTTTTCCCCAAAATTACCGACATTGATGGTAAGGCAAAACGACCAAATTTCTTGTGAGCTGAAAATTATATGAATATTTTATTATAAATATTCCCATTACTACTTCAAATTGGGCTACCACAACCGGTATGATTATTTTTGTCATTATTTATTGTAGTGACTATAATGTTCTTGGAAATTTGGAAAGTTATAGAAACATTTATACCAGTAGTTGGATGAGTAATATTCCTAATAACTGTGATAGGATATTGATAAAAAAAAAAATAAGAATAAGAATAATAATAATAAGAATAATAATACTGGGAGAGTAAAAAAATAGATAACAACATTAAAAGAAGAACAATTATCATGAATATTGAAACGAACCACAACAAAAACAATGATAAAGATTATGACGATCATGCAATGGTGATTATGATGATGGTAATTGAATCTGCTGATGATGATGATGATGATGATGGCTATGATAATAATAATAATGATGATGACGATGATTGATGATGATGACCATGATGATGATCTAATGATGATGATGATGATGATGATGATTGACGGTAATGATGATGATATCAGCAATATAAACAACAACATTAATAGTAGTAATAATAATAACTATGATAATGATAGTAATGATGATGATTAGGATAATGAAATTAATAATAATATTAGCAATTATCATCAAAACATCATAATCGAACGACCAAGAACAAAAGATAAGAAGTGATAAATTAATAAACAAATACAAAAAAAGCGATTAAAAAAATAAAGATATAAGAAAAAAAAAAAGCAAAAACAAAGGAAAATAACAACCATAAGAGTCAAAAGAAACCTATTAATGATAAAGACAACATTTCCACAAGAGGGTGAGTGGCCTAATGCTAGCTAAAACGCGTCCTACATAACTGCAAGGATTATAAACCGTAGAGTGATAACTGTCATCATGATTATGGTCCCAGTTATGTTGATGTACTACTGCCATTAGCACGGGAGTCGGTTGCTAATGACCGTGTCGGAAATGTGTGTTAGAGGAAGATGAAATAAAGAGATAAAGAGATGAGAAGGGAGGAGGAATGGAAAGGGGGGGATAGAAATAAAGTGGGATTCAGCGTAAAATAGGATTAATGGAGAATTGGGTTTGATAATGGGTGAGTTTGATAGAAATGGGGGACTGATGATGGGTAAGTTTTATCAATTGGAAATTTGATCATTTGTACT
>NC_061851.1:9388001-9390501 GCF_019202785.1 Penaeus chinensis | reverse complement strand
TTTCTTCTTCGTCTTCTTCTACTTCTTTTTCTTTTTCGTCTTCTTCTTCTTCTTCCTTTCCTCCTCCTCCTCCTCCTTCTCTTTATTCTTACTTTCCTTTCCCTTCGTGGCCTGCAGGAATCACAAGCAAATCTATCATCTTAATAATTTGTTTAGTATTAGACAAGGCAAATTACCCGTACTTTATCCCTATGCTTAACATTTATTTGCCGAATTGTTGCCACTGAAAAAAAAAAAAAATCATCATAATAATAAATAAAAAAATTAGACAAATGAAAAATGAAAAAAAATGCAAATTCATCTGTTAAGTAGATACTAGAGTTACCTACAATCCCAATGAAGACTTGTAGTATTTGTTAACTCTGTGATAATGATTAACATTATTTACAGGTATCATTTATTTTTTTTTTTTTTTTTTTTTTTTTTTTTTTTTTTTTTTTTTTTAGCGTTACATTCCTTAAGGAAGACGCGGCTTATCTCAAAGAAATACGGTAAATATTGCTTCTTATGCACACCTGTTGCAATTTTTCTATTAAGATACCTGAATTAAAACATAATGTTGGGTTTTATGATATATGGAAATAAATTATTAAGTGAAAGAAAGTTGTTCTTATAAAAACGATGAGAAAAAAATAAGTTACTATACTTTGCTATTTAATGCAGTTTTGCTTTTTAGATAGAAAAAAAATAAGAGAATTTTCGATGGATTTTCAATATTGTTCGTCTGTTGCCACTACGCTTTATCCATTCTTTATCACTTTCACTCTGCCATTATCTCTGCACATTATTAATTACTTCAATTATTATCTATATATAAGTTTATCTACTCAGCCTAAGAGAGACTTTCCCTTAAGGATACAGGTGTATATATTTTTCTATATAAAGGCTTGAAACATACTATTACCCTTACGTTATCAAGCTTTATATCGTATTAAGGATAATGACTAGTATTCTCACAAGCTGTTTACCTGACTCTGCTGATAACATGGAAGGAGGGAAATACGATATTCGCCGAAAAGGTAACGTCTAAAAGGTGTTCCTGTCGTATTAGTGTGATAAATGATTTATCAAATTGCAATAACCTATTTGATGGAAACGGGAGCTGGTCTTAAAATCATTATCATCATCAATGCTGAGTTTGTGAAGAGCGCTCCGTTGGCACCTACGAGCAATGATTATCCTCTATTAACAGAGAATTATCATTGTTATCAAAACGCATTCGGTGCAGACATTATCCGAAATGCACATGATTAAAATATAATAATTTATTTACATCGTTTGGCCTTAAGTGCTAAATGTTATTAAATAGTTTCGATTATTAGACATACTCTTTCCACTTTAACTGCTTATTGACTTAAAAAACAACTAAAGTGCCCGGGAATTAAGCCATATACCGAAAGGAGATGTTCCTGTCGTATAAGCAGAGTCTTGAACGCTAAGACTGGGATATCTGTCATGGTGCATAATCTACTGGTTTTGGTCTCTGCGTCTTAACCTTTACGACAGCTAGTACCTTCGTGGTTCTCGTAAAATTTCCTCTTGTGTGTTTCTCCTTTTAAAGCCTGGACGTCGACGATCGGGTAGCAGATCAAAATGAAGATAATTTTTGGTTTGTTATTATCATTAATGAACGAGGAGACAAACCAAAGAGTGAGAGAGTTATATTATATGGAATGTTCCAAGTTCCGGCTTGAGCGTGTAGAAAAGTCGTACTGTGTGTGAGATCCATCGTATCGAAATCTGAAAACCACGTGAATTATGTCTAAATAATTACTTGTGCACCATATTGTTTTCACATTATTGACAGCTGTTAACAGTAAGAGGAGAATAAACTAATTTTTTTTTTTTTGTGATAAAAGTTTCTTCTACAACACCCTGGGTTCATTAGTGCAAGATTCTTGTTAAACAAATATATAAACTTTTACCAAATGTTATATGTAGATGAAGCAAGTCCCTTTTACAGCAACATTCTGAACTTTCCGTTTGCCCACCTATAAAACTGCATAACTTATACACTGAATTCCAAATGCAACCTGATGGTAATATTATCTAGCATTATCATGGTCTTAAACCTTCTCCGAAAAAGATTCTAGCAATCAGGTCTCATTTTACGATAAGGATGATGTCTGTAATAATTAAATCTACTTCCTTACCTGACCCGAGGATGGCCAAATGTCAGGGATATGAAACCAAGAGTATCATTAAAGGGTAGACAAAGCTGGTAGGTATTTAGGTGACTTCGTCTTGTGTAAACTGCCTTATAAGGTATCAACGTAAAGAACTTTGATAATGGGACGTATCATTCGTTATGATAATCATTTTCGAAAATCTAGTATATAGTACTAAGTCACTATATGAAATACCGAATGGGAGTTGGTATAAGGATTGCAAAATAATTCACTGTTGCAAGTAGTATTTTTTGTTTTTGTTTTTATGCACGATATTCAAAACGGCAGGAGTCGAAGGTATCCATTTCGGAAAGCAATGTACCAAATCAGTG
>NC_061851.1:9363001-9365501 GCF_019202785.1 Penaeus chinensis | reverse complement strand
ATGTTGTTATTGTTATTAATACCAAAAACATTAAATCATATTACTATTTTTTTTATTATCATTACTATTATTATTATTGTTATTATTGTATTATCATTGTTAATATTATTATCATTGTTACTGCTATAATGTTTTTATTATCATTATTATCATTATCATGATTATGCTATTATTATTATGTCATTATGTCCTTATTATTATTGCTATTATCAATACTATTATTAAAAAACAATGATTAACAGTAACAATAATAATAATACGGTAAATATTATCATCATTATCATTAATATTATTATCATTATCACTATCATCATCATCATTATTATTATGATCATTGTCAATATTATTATCTTCATTACTATTATTATTGTTAGGATTATCATTACAATTATTATTATCATTTCTATCATTACTATCTTTACTAATATCATCAGCAGCATTACTAATATAACTATTGCTGATATCATTTTCAGCATATTATCATTAATAGTAGTAACAGTAGTAGTAGTAGTAGTCGTGGTACTATTACTATCATGATTATTATTACTTATATAGATATCATATTCAGTCACTGTCAGTTCATTTAATCTTAAGTGGCATTATATTCTTTTTTTCTTTTTTTTCTTTGGGGGGGGGGGGGTCACCACTGTTCTCTGTCTTCTTTTCTCTTTACGAATGCCTCGCAAAGATCCTGGTAGCAAAATACTCATGTAGTTCTTTCTGTCTCGCTCTCTCTCTCTCTCTCTCTTTCTACACACACACACACACACACACACACACACACACACATACACACATATATATGTGTTTGTGTGTGTGTGTATGTGTGTGTGTGTGTTCATGTGTGTGAGTGTGTGCATATATATACATATATACATATATGAATAAATAAATATATATATATATGTGTGTGTGTGTGTGTGTGTGTGTGTGTTTGTGTATACATATATATACACATATATATGTATATATATACATATATAAATATATATATACATAGACGAATAAATAAATAAATAAATATAAACATATATATATATATATATATATATATTTATATATATATGTGTGTGTGTGTGTGTGTGTGTGTGTGTGTGTGTGTGTGTGTGTGTGTGTGTGTGTGTGTGTGTGTGTGTGTGTGTATGTGTGAGTATATGTATATGTTCATTTACATTGTTTTGCCTAAAATTAAGTACGTCTTTCATTTCTTTTCATAAACTTAGCCCTGTGTCTCTGTTGACTTTTCACTTGAGTCTTTAATCAATTAAGGGAATCTTTTTGATGTAAAGGAAGATGAAGAGGAGGAAGGGGAGGGGGGAGGAGGGGGAGGGGGAGGGGGAGGAGGAGGAGGAGGGGGAGGAGGAGGAAGGGGAGGAGGAGGAAGGGGAGGAGGAGGAAGGGGAGGAGGAGGAAGGGGAGGAAGGAGAGGAGGAGGAGGAGGAGGAAGGGGAGAAGGAGGAAGGGGAGGAGGAGGAAGGGGAGGAGGAGGAAGGGGAGGAGGAGGAGGAGGTGGAGGAGGAAGGGGAGGAGGAGGAAGGGGAGGAGGAGGAAGGGGAGGAGGAGGAAGGGGAGGAGGAGGAAGGGGAGGAAGGAGAGGAGGAGGAGGAGGAGGAAGGGGAGGAGGAGGAAGGGGAGGAGGAGGAAGGGGAGGAAGGAGAGGAGGAGGAGGAGGAGGAAGGGGAGGAGGAGGAAGGGGAGGAGGAGGAAGGGGAGGAGGAGGAAGGGGAGGAAGGAGAGGAGGAGGAGGAGGAGGAAGGGGAGGAGGAGGAAGGGGAGGAGGAGGAAGGGGAGGAGGAGGAAGGGGAGGAGGAGGAAGGGGAGGAGGGAGAGGAGGAGGAGGAGGAGGAAGGGGAGAAGGAGGAAGGGGAGGAGGAGGAAGGGGAGGAGGAGGAAGGGGAGGAAGGAGAGGAGGAGGAGGAGGAGGAAGGGGAGGAGGAGGAAGGGGAGGAGGAGGAAGGGGAGGAGGAGGAAGGGGAGGAAGGAGAGGAGGAGGAGGAGGAGGAAGGGGAGGAGGAGGAAGGAGAGGAGGAGGAGGGGGAGGAGGAGGAGGAGGAGGGGGGAGGAGGAGGAGGAGGAGGAAGGGGAGGAGGAGGAAGGGGAGGAGGAGGAGGAGGAAGGGGAGGAGGAGGAAGGGGAGGAGGGAGGAGGAGGAAGGGGAGGAGGAGGAAGGGAGGAGAGGAAGGGGAGGAGGAGGAAGGGGAGGAGGAGGAAGGGGAGGAAGGAGAGGAGGAGGAGGAGGAGGAAGGGGAGGAGGAGGAAGGGGAGGAGGAGGAGGAGGAGGAAGGGGAGGAGGAGGAAGGGGAGGAGGAGGAAGGGGAGGAGGAGGAAGGGGAGAGGAGGAAGGAGGAGGAGGAGGAGGGGAGGAGGAAGGAGGGGAGGAGGAGGAAGGGGAGGAGGAGGAAGGGGAGGAGGAGGAAGGGGAGGAAGGAGAGGAGGAGGAGGAGGAGGAAGGGGAGGAGGAGGAAGGGGAGGAGGAGGAAGGGGAGGAGGAGGAAGGGGA
>NC_061851.1:9355501-9358001 GCF_019202785.1 Penaeus chinensis | reverse complement strand
TGTAAGGAGCGTCATGTATCACTGTTAAATCGGCGTCATGACTTGAGTTACATTTTTCTTTTCTTCTTCTTCTTCTTTTTTTTCTTTTTTTTTTGATGGGGGGGAGGGAGGTAGGATACGGTAGCTTGACTTTGATGATGGTCTTTAATTTGCGTATTTCTTCTTCTTCATTCTTCTTGTTCTTTTTTCTTTCTTACTTTTTCCTTTTTTTTCTTCTTCTTCGTCTTCTTCTTTCTTTTTTGTATCTTCTTCTTCTACTTCTTCATATTCTTTTTCTTCTCTTCTTCCTCTTACTATACCTACTCCTCCTCTTCCTCCTCTTCCTCTTCCACCTCCACCTCGTCTTCTTCCTCTTCCTTTTTGATGATAAACATGATCGTCGGACTTAACATGCTCCTCCACCTCCTACTCCTCTTCCTCATCCTCCTGCTCCTCCTCCACCTCCTTCTCATCCACATCCTCTTCCTCCACCTCCTACTCCTCTTCCTCCTCCACCTCCATCTCGTCTTCTTCCTCTTCCTTTTTGACGATGAAGATGCTCCTCCACCTCCTCCTGCTCCTCCTCCACATCCTCTTCCTCCCCCTCCTCCTGCTCCTCCACCTCCTCCTCCTCCTCCTCCTCCATCTCCTTCTCCTTTCCTTCCTCTTCCTTTTTGACGATAAACATGATCGCCGGACTTAACATGCTCATCCACCTCCACCTGCTCCTCCTTTACCTTCACCTCCTCCACCGCCACCTCCTCCTCCTCCATCGCCACCTCCTCCTCCTCCACCTCCTTCTCCTCTACTTCCTCCTCCTCCTCCTCCAACTCCTCCTCATCATCATTATCATCCACCTCCACCTCCACTTCCTCCGCCTCCTCCTCCTCATCATCATCATCCACCTCCACCTCCTCCTCCTCCACCTCCTCCTCCTCCTCATCATCATCATCGTTATCATCCACCTCCACCTCCTCCTCCTCCTCTTCCTCCACCTCCACCTCCACCTCCACCTCCACCTCCACCTCCACCTCCACCTCCACCTCCACCTCCACCTCCACCTCCACCTCCACCTACACCTCCACCTCCACCTCCTCCTCCTCCTCCTCCACCTCCTCCTCCTCCTCCTCCTCCTCCTCCTCCTCCTCCTCCTCCACCTCCATCTCCTCCTCCTCTTCCTCCTCCTTCCTCCTCCTTCTCTTCCTCCTCCTCTTCCTCCACCTCCACCTCCTTTTCTTCCCCTTCCTTTTAGATGATAAACATGATCGTCTGCCTTGACATGCTCCTCCCAACGTCTAACAGCTGATGACAAGACCAGGAGCTAAATTGGTGGTTATTATCACCCTCAACAAAGCACATACATGTTGTATATTCGAGGGAAGGATAAAAAAAAAAAAAAAGAAAGAAAAGAAAAGAAAAAAAGAAAGGGTTTTTTATCCCTTAACGGCTGTGTAACTATCGTCTAGTTTGGCCATGTTAGCGACGGGGAACAAGTGAGCAGCAGAGTGCGTGTGAATGTGAATTATCATTTATTTCTCCCCCCTTTTGATTTTTTTTTCTTTTCTTTTTCTTCTTTTTTGGGATCGGGGGTTCTTAAGATATATTTGCCCTTCGTTCTAGAACTAAGCAAAGTGACAGGTTAGCATTGCTGATACTAATGATGTACACAGACGAACACGCTTTAGGCTGATAACACGCGGATGCAAAGCCCGCTCCGTTTTCTATGACTATGATCGATTGCCTTGATCTTGAAGGAAAAAAAAAGTTATTTTTGTCGTATTTTGTGTTAGTTACAGCGCGGATTTTCAGGTATTATAAGTGACAAATAAACCAGGTGAATATGTTGCCAGTGGTGGAAGTAAGTGTGTAAAGGTATTGAAGGTTTATTTATCATGTGTGTTGGCTTATTAGAAATGAGAATACATTTATTAAACTCTTCTTTTTCTTCATCATCATCATCTTCTTCTTCTTCTTCTTCTTCTTCTTCTTCTTTTTCTTCGTCTTTCCTCTTCTTCTTCTTCTTCTTCATCTTCTTCTTCTTCTTCTTCTTCTTCTTCTTCTTCTTCTTCTTCTTCTTCTTCTTCTTCTTCTTCTTCTTCTTCTTCTTCTTCTTCTTCATATTCTTCTTCTTCTTCTTTCTCTTCGTCTTCATATTTTTTTTATTTTTCTCTCTCTCTTTCTTTATTTATTTATTTAACCTTGATTTTGCGACCATTGCCTTCCACCCACTTCTGGAAAGAAAAAGCGTTCACATATTTACAAACAAAGAAGAAGGGAAAACAAAAAAAGAAAATAAACTGACACAACACGGAATGCGCCATCATGACAGCCATTGTTTTCGATAAGATAGTCTCCTCCTCTCTTTCCCTCCCTCCCCTCTTCCCTTTACCCCTTCCCCTCCTCCTTCTCCTCCTCCTCCTTCCCCTCCTCCTTCCCCATCCTCCAACCCCTCATCTCCTCCCCTTCCCCCTCCCAGCTTCCTTCCCCCTCTCCTTCTCCTCCTTCTTCCCCTCCTCCTTCC
>NC_061851.1:9306369-9311369 GCF_019202785.1 Penaeus chinensis | reverse complement strand
CTCTCACCAGGCGCAAGAGAGGAAGCGTGATGTCTTACAAGGCCAAGGGAGGCTGTCGCTCAGTGGGTAAAAGTCGCTGTGTGTTTGTCATGGAGAATTTTTATTGAAATTGCTTATTGGTGTCGGTGATTGGTTTTCTTCTGCCTCTCCTTTTTTTTTTTGGGGGGGGGGGTGAGCTTTTTTTTGTTTTGTTGTTGTTGCTTTTTTTTTTTTTTGGTGTGTGTTTTCTCCTTGTTTTTTTGTGTGTGATTTTGTTTTTTTTTTCTGGTTTATTTTCTCCCTTTCTCTTCCTCTCCCTCTTCCTCCTCCTCTTCCTTTTCCTCTTCATTTCTTCTTGCTCTGCCTCTTCCTCTTCCTCCTCTTCCTCATCCTCATCCTTTCCCTTTGTCAATGTTTTTCTTCTCCCTTTCATTTTCTTTCTCTTATATTACTGCTTTTATTTAGAGCTAATCAGTATTACGAACAATAAGTACTCAATAAAATGGAAAATTGAAACGCACAGCAGTGAAAATTAATAAGTTTAGTTTTTTTTTATAAATTCAAAAGCCTGTTTAATGTAATTTCCTTGTTCTAAAAAATGAGAATCAAAAATCAACGTTTTTTCCTTATGCCTTTCTTTTATTTTTTATTCTTTATTTTTTCCTTCTGCTATTTTCTTTTTTCATCTTATTCCTTTAATCTATTCTTTCTTTTTCTCTTTTTCTTTAGTTTTTTTTTTATTTCTCTCCTTCTTTCTTTTTTCTCTATTCTTCTTTCTTTTCTCTCCTTCTTTTTTTTTTCTCTCTCCTACTTTCTTTTCTCTATTCTACATTCTTCTTTTTCCTTCTTTCTGTTTTTCTCTCCCTCTTTTTTTTCTCTCTCCTTTCTTTTTCTCTCTCTTTTTTTTCTCTATTCTTCTTTCTTTTTTCTCTCTCTTTCTTTATTTTTCTTTCTTCCTTTTCCTTCTTTTTTTCGCTCTCCTTCTTTCCTTTTTCTCTCTCCTTCGTTCTTTTTTTCTCTATTCTTCTTCCTTCTCTCTCCTTCTTTCTCTTCCTCTCTCCTTCTTTCGTTTTTCCTCTCTCCTTTTTTTCTTTTTTCCTCTCTCCTTCTTTCTTTTTTGTCTCTCCTTTTTTTTTCTCTATTCTTCTTCCTTCTCTCTCCTTCTTTCTTTTCCTCTCTCCTTCTTTCGTTTTTCTCTCTCCTTCCTTTCGTTTTTCTCTCTCCTTCCTTTCTTTTTTCTCCCTTTTTCTTTCTCCTCATTTCTCTCTTTTTCCAATGTGTTAAAAGCTTGCACTCTCCGATCTGCATATCCCTTTGTGCGCTTTCCGTTCAGAGCACAAATTGCCGCCTGGGGAAGACAATGTCATACTCATTTTCGCGGCGTGTTCAAAGGCCGTTCAAAGTGGCGCCAGAGCTCTTATGTAATACCTGTTTCATTTTTTTTTTTTTTTTTTTTTATCTCATTTCATTTATTTTTTCCTATTTTTTTTATATTTTATTATGTGTCTTTTTTTTTTGGGGGGGGGGGGCAGGGGGTAAATAAATTAAAAATAAGATTAAAAAAAAAAAAAGGAGAATGAAGTGGCTTTCGTGAGGCGTGCAACAGATGCTGTGTGTTCACTGATATCGAAAGATATTAAAGCAATGAACATGTTCTTGTTGCACATACATATTATAGCATAAGAAGGCTATATGTGCGTGGTACATGTAGAGTGTTGATGAAGGTAACAGCTTGGTCATCCTTTCTCTGTCTCTTTCTCTATTTATCTTATTTTTTGTTTTGTTTTGTTTTCTCTCTCTCTCTTCGTATTTGTATTTTCTTGATTTCCTCTCTTTCTTCTTGTTCTCTGTCTGTCTGTTTATTTGTCTATCTACGTATCTTTCTTTCTCTCATTTTTTTTTTTTTTTTTTTTGTTCTCTCTCACTCAGCTTCGTGATTCTCTCTTGGGCTCTCTCTCTCTCTCTCTCTCTCTCTCTCTCTCTCTCTCTCTCTCTCTCTCTCTCTCTCTCTCTCTCTCTCTCTCTCTCTCTCACTCACTCTTCTCTTCTCTTCTCTGTTCTTAATTTCATTTCATATCCCTATGTTCTTAGTTTTTTTTGTTTTTGTTTTGTTTTCATTTGCATCTTTATTTATTCATCTTTGTTTATCTTACGGTGAGAGGAAAAGAGACTTTAATTATCTGTCTCTTCGTGTTGATTATCTTCCTTTATCTTTCAGTCCCGGTCTCCTTTCTTCTCTCTTTCTCTCTTCCTCTCAATCAAGTTTATCATCAATGTTTCTTTCTTTTTTTCCTTTTATCTGACCTTTCCTTGTCTGTTTTAGAAGTGTGAGAAGTCAAATCTATAATCAGTCACGTCCAAATGTATTTTATTTAGAGTTCAATCAGTTTTGTAATTTGTCTGAAGTCAGTGACATTTATCACAAAGGTTAGTTCAAAGTCAATGTTTTATTTCGTTTTGTTTCTTTCTTTTCTTTTCTTTTCTTAGAGGATCATTTCGTCCTTCCAGATTGTGAAGATTTCCATAAATGTTTTTTTTTTTTTTTTTGCTAGAAATGCGTGTATTTGGGGAGATAAGATAGTATATATATACATATATATATATATATATATATATATATACATATATATATTGTGTTTGAAAGAGCAAATGCCGAACTATATTTCCATTTTCATAATCAAAGTGTGATACGTAAATACACGTATGTGTATGCATACATACATTCAAACATACACAAATACAAGCACGTACACGCGCCACACACACACACACACACACACACACACACACACACACACACACACACACACACACACACACACACACACACACACACACACACTCACACACATACATATATGTATTACAACAAACCTCTCCCTACTTCCCCGATCCCATCACAAGATCAAAAGCAAGATCAAATGTCGCTCTCAAAGAGACGCGCTGACAGACCTGCAATTAATACGCAAATGGAAACAATTTCGCGACGAGAAACATGCATGCATTTATAGATCCGCTCAAAGTGCCTCGCCCGCCACATACTAAGGGCCTCGGGAGCTCGACCCGCCCGTCTCGCCTGAAGCACCTGGATCTAATGCCGCCCACGGAAGCGGCCGCCCCTCGTTAAGGACTCCGTCAGACGCGAGTCCTCGGCGACATCAACAGTTCCCCGGGACGGACTCGCACTCCTGTAGGATTTTAAGCTTCGTGGGGACGCCGAGCCCTGCATTGTTTCTCCTTGTATGGGTTAACGAGGGTCGAATTGTGTTGCTCGAGCACGCGTGTTTGTTGTCCGGCCGAGGAGCAGGGGGCGTGGGGCGAATAGTGACGGGAGGTGTGAGGACGAGGAGGACCTTTAGGCCTCGCCCCTAAGGGCCATTTGGGATTCCGGAATGTAAGGTTGTGTGTGTGTGTGTGTGTGTGTGTGTGTGTGTGTGTGTGTGTGTGTGTGTGTGTGTGTGTGTGTGTGTGTGTGTGTGTGTGTGCGTGTTTTTGTTTTGTGTGTGTATGTGTGTGTGTGTGTATTCATATACATACATACATATATGTGTGCCTGTGTACATATATATATATATATATATATATATATATATATATATATCCTTCATTAAATGGGATGTAGGACTCTGTGAGGTTAGAAGACTAGGCGAAGAACAGAAGATACTAAATGATGGACACGTGCTCTATTGGAGAGGTAAACCTCAGGGTAGCAAGCAAGAATTAGGGGTAGGTTTCTTAGTTCACAAAGGTTTAGAAAATAATTACGTAGATTTCCATAGTATAAACGAAAGAGTGGCTTCAGTAACAATAAAACTAAATAATAGGTACAACTTAAAGATTGTTCAAGCCTATGCACCAACCTGCAGCCACAGTGATGACGAAATAGAAAGGTTCTATGAAGATGTTCATTAAGCTAGCGAAAGAGTAAAAACCCATTTCACAATAATTATGGGAGACTTTAATGCCAAAATAGGTAAAAAGACAGGAGAAACCGAATTGGGGAATCACGGAGTAGGCACTAGGAATGAGAGGGGACAACTGTTAGCCGACTTTGCAAAGGCTCGATCACTCAATATCACGAATACATTCTTCGAAAAAAGACTAGAGCGGAAGTGGACATGGAAGTCGCCATCGGACATCAAAAACGAAATTGATTAATAAAGTAAATGTTGGCAACGACCATTTGGTTAGAGGCCAAATTAAATTACACCTCAGAAGGGAAAGGAATAAACTCATCCGAAAACCGCAGCCAAACTTAGCTAACTTGAGGACCAAAGCGACAGAATTTAGCATTAACATCCAAAACAGATATTCACTTATCAGCGACGAACATCTCAACATTGACCAAATCAACAAACTGTTCAATGACATAATAAAGGAAGCTGCACTTGAAGTAGGTGGTAAGAACGTCAAATAAAGCTCCAGTAAGCTCTTGATAGAAACTAAAAAACAAAAACGTAGGGTCATGAAAGCATCGACAAATAGGGACAAAATAGAATTAGCTGAACTAACAAAAACTATAAACAAAAAGAAGAGAGATGTACGGAAATTCAATACTCAAATAATAAATGAAACAGTGATCTCAGGTACCAGCATGAAAACAGCTAAAAGGAGACTTGGAATAGGGAGAAATCAAATATATGCAATAAAGAAACCAGACGGAGAAGTGACATATAATAAGAATGAAATCATAAGAGTAGTGGAAAACTTTTACAGGTATCTATACAACGCAAATGAACAGCCACGGATAGAAGCGAACGCGGTAACTAGAGAAGTACCTAACATCACAACAAAAGAAATTAATAGAGCGCTTACAGGCATGAAGAGAGGGAAAACACCAGGTGAAGGAGGGTATTAGTTTAGACCTTATAATAGACGCAGGAGAAATTGCAACAATTAAACCAGCTAATCTTTTTAACAAATGCCTTCTCAATGGAAAAATTCCGAAAGCCTGGACAATTGCAACAATTATTTTGATTAATTTAAAAGGGGACAGGAAGGATCTAAAAACTACCGACCCA